>NW_028135719.1:0-262315 GCF_964662115.1 Mustela nivalis | reverse complement strand
CGTTGGTATCTCCCTAGTCCCTGGACTATCACCCGTTCCCACGGGCAGAGGGCAGGGTGCCAGGGCCCCTATCGAGCAGGCTCTCCAGTGAATTCGTGTGTGGATAAGGGACAATAATCTCCGGCCTGGGAATGGGTGGACAGGGCAGAAAGGGAAGAGCTGAGGCGGCACAGCCACTTCGCATGGCTAGGCAAGCCTTCCTACTCCAGTGGCCATTTTCCCTGCAACAGGCACACTCCCACCAGGATCCCGACGGAGGCGGCTTCTTTTGAGGCCATGGCAGAAAGAGGCTCTGCAGGCCTTGTTCCAGCAGAACCGGTACCCTGGCATCACCACCAGAGAACGACTGGCCCAAGAGCTAGACATTGCCGAGTCCAGGATCCAGGTAGGCTTGAGCTTCTCTTTCATTCTCCCTGGGGCACAAGTTGTGGACACTAGGTGGCTGAAGCCAGTGTATGTCCATCTCCATATCCAGCTGGGAGCTCAGTTGCTTTGGGTTCTCTTTGGGCATTCCCGGGCACCCCATGCCCTTTGACGACATTGCAAGTGATTCGGTCTAAGAACACGGGGACCACTGGTTGGCATGGCCCGGGCACACCAACGGGTCAACACATCCAGGCCGACTTCCCTTAGAAATCATTTGCCCAGACTTATCGTGTGGCCCACACAAAACTCTCTGAGACTTTAGGTATGAGGGACACAAAGGAATGGAAGATACGGAGGCAGCCAGATGATAGACATAGAGATAGAGGCAGAGGATGTACATTCAGATACCGATACAGATAGATCCAGTTCACCAGTGCTGCCTGAACGTCAGTTCCTCTTTTGCCACTTAGGTTTGGTTCCAGAATGAGCGCACGAGACAGCTCAGGCGGAGCCGATTGGCACCTGCAAACTCCCAAGTGGAAGGGCCATCGTGTGGACAGGAACAGCCTGCAGCTTGGACTCCAGGTGAGTCCCCAGCCTACCAAACGGGTCTCTTCTGGAGCTTCTCCTTCACGCAGGAACGGGTCTGCGTGGGCTTGTCAAGTGTTTGGCAAGAGGGCTTCAGAAAGGAACCCACGTTACCTTGTTGGGTTCCCAGCGATGGACACTGTGTTTATACCGCCTCTTGGGAGAGTGCATTCTTTCTGGACAGAAAGGCTTTGAGTATTCTCGTCCTAAAAGTGCCAGGAAGGACAGAGTCCTTTTCTTGGGTCACCTCAGGCTTGAGAGGCAAGTGCTGGCTTGTGTGGGTGGCTCCATGCTGACCTCATGGACTCAGGGAGGGTGAATATATTAGGAAAATGTAAAAGCAGAAGCAAACACACACACACACACACACACACACACTCACTCCCATTCACACACACAACCACACTTTCACACACACACAGTCACACACGGACACCAACTTCCCTTTCCACACCGATGTGCCTTGGCTCCCAACCCTTCTTTCTACCTCTTTTCTCTTTTCAGAACGTTTCCCAAAGGAGGGCAGGAGAAAACGGACCGCCATTTCTCCATGCCAAACCAGTCTCCTCCTTCATGCCTTTGAGACGAACCCATTTGCCTGCATTTCCACCAGAGAACACCTGGCCAGACTCACAGGACTCCCGGAATCCCGCATTCAGGTACATTTGCGGAGGGTGTATGTGAACTGCTGAATGTGCAGGGGAGAGTGGCCCCTGAGACATTCCTAGAGAAACGTGGGCTCGTTGGGGTTATCCACGTGTCCCAGTGCGTGGACACTAGGGAGAGAGCATGGACTTTGCAAGGGATGGACGGCACATAAGCAGAATGTGTCAGCCGAAATGGGGATAGTAGGGAAGAACATGAAGGTGAGATGGCAGTGCCCGTGTGTGTAGAAATGGTGCGTGGACATGAGTGGGGAAACGGAAAAGTTGCCACCTCTCTTTAGGTCATGCAAAGTGTCAGTGCTTCAAAGGCTTGGGGGCGCTCTCCATGTGGCCCCCAGCATTTCCTGAGTGTGTGTGGGCTTGCCTACCTGTGAGTGGACACGTGGTCTTCAGTGTCCTGGGACTCAGCACCCCCCCCAAGGCGGGAATGGATCCTGCTCACAAGCCACACCTTTTCTGGATAACCTAATCATCTAGGATTATCGGCCCTCGGATTCTTGGCCTGGTGGGGGAGAGGTCCCAGGGGAGGCCCAGTTGAGCAGGCTTGGTCTCCCTGAGCTCCAGAGAGACAGGTTTCTAGTTAAGTACATGGAAACAGCTTTATGGTCAATGGAAGTAGACTCTCCGCAAGGCACTCCTTTGGGGCCAGAGCCCGTGAGCCTTTTTTAAGGAGGCATGTATGGGCCTGGAGCCTGACAAGTCTTGTCACTGTAAAGAGGGGAGGCTCAGCGTGCTCGTTCCTGAGAACCCCCATCTCCTCCAGCCAGCGGAGGAGACAGAGAGGCAAGTCAAACGCGGGTGTGTTTGATTTGGACTCCTGGCGATCTATGACATCCCCTGGGGGCCCAAGACCTGTGCCTGTAGACGGAGTGTGTCGATGTGAGGCCAGTTCAGCACTTGGGCTGAAGGCCTCCAAGGCAGAGGAGGTGGTTTGCCCTTGGGGTCACACGAATCGGACACTGGGGTTCAAATGCTGAGGGACGCTTGGAGGACTTGGAGTAGGCTGGGCAAGGAGGGCAGGTGGTCATCGAACTCTTGGTCCCAAGACTCAAGGAATGGCTGGTCAGGAAGCTGCAATGGGCAAACAAAGAGAGCGCTAGGCAGGGACCAGGCAGAGCACTACAGAGGGGAGTTAAGCAAAGCAGAGCATAGCAGAACTGAGTGGCTGCCATTGCATCCAGTCAAGTGGGAATCCCGTCCAGACAAGGTGTCCACAGTTGCCTGGGACTTGCCCCTACTTCACAAGGACCAGGTGAAAGGATTGAACCGAGCTGCCCTGAGATTCAGAGCAACAGACATGGCCTTCTCCCGGAGAGATCCCACACAGGGGAAGGGGCAAGCCAAAGTGGTATCTGTCACTTCTGATTCTCATGTCCGCAACCCCTCTCTCTGTCCCAGGTCTGGTTCCAGAACAGAAGAGCTCGGCACCCAGGGCAGAGCAGAAGTGGCCCTGCCAATGACCGGGCGGCAAACCAGGAAGCCAGTCCTCACCTGACCATTCCAGGGGACCCAGGCCCCCAGCCCGGTGTCCTCGGATGCTCTCAGCTTCTGGCTCCTTCCAATCCTCTGGGAAGCATGCAGGCTTTTGGGGCAGCGACCCTTCCTGTCCTCTCCATGGGCTTTGCCCCCCTGGTTTCTTGTGGGGGCCCTGTGAGCCAGGCCGTGGGGGCCACTATGGCCCCGCATACCCAAGCCTGGCAGGGAGGAAGCAACTCTCCCACTCCTCAAGCCATGAGGAACCATTCCATGATCGGACCGACTCAGGGAGTGTGCTTTTCAGCTCGCCACACCCGTCTTTGTCCCTTGACGCAAGGGGAATGCCAGCGGCAACAGGAGCACCCTGGCTTGGCACCCGTGCCCTTCCACGGCTATCCCCTGCCTCCAGATGACAATCCTTGCCAACCAGTGCAGGAGGCAGGGCCCATGGGTAGTCACTATGCCCCGCAGTGGTTGGGGGAGCAGTCCTGAATTCTCGTGAGCACAGGACAGGCTCCGGATGCAGCAGCTGGGCAGCCTGCACACGCTGAGATCCCTGGCTGGCGGTGGCAGGCACCCCCTGCTGCTGGGCTCCCTAGTGCACTGGACCCACAGCTCCCACCTTCTGCAGAAGCCTCACGTTTCTTAGAGGAGCATCTATCAGCCACAGAGAGGGAGGAAGACACACAGCCTTTTCCGAGTGGGCATCTGTGGCAAGGGGAGGCTCCGGGGCCCTTGGAAGCACCCCTCAGTGAGGAAGAGTTTTCGTCCCTGCTGGCCATGCTGCACGATTCCACGTGGCCTCACGCCTAGGACCAGGGAGGCCTCGGCTTCCCCACTCCCCATTCATTCAGACTTCCTTTTCTGAGAGGCAGTCCATTACAGGACAGCAAGGACGAGGAACAGGAAGCAAGGTCCATGCTCCAGAGGAAGACCGAGGCCCAAAGGAGCAACTGCCTCTTGGAAGGACAGAAGGGTGTTCCTCCCAGCCCCGTGGACGGAGCTCCATGGCATTCCCGATCATCATTAATCGACTCAAGGCACCTGAAGGCATTAAGGACCCTGGGCTCTTTATACACTCCCCGACACCTGAGTGACCACTGGCAGGACACACACAGGCCATCCTCCCTGCCATCACCCTAGACTCTGGCACCAGGGAAACCCTGGCCCTGGCAGCGTACCTAAGCAAGGAAGAGAAGTTAGAGGACACCTCCCCCATGCTTTGCCTCCTGATGAGTGGAACATCCAATCTGCAGAAGCTGACCGTGTAGACCAACACAGCGTGCTACATATCTCCCCTGAGGGGGCCCAGGGAGGCCAAGCCATCCCGGCTGGGAGGGCTCGGAACCGGCCAAACGGGAAACAACCGCAGGCCCCCATGGCCCAGAGATCCTCTCCCAGCCAAAGTCCAGAATGCCCTGTGGACTTTGCCTGGCTTATTGCCCTGGAGCCTTTCCAGGGGACACAGCATGACAGTTCCGAGGGCAACCGTCAGTCTCAGAAGGCATGCCAGAATTGAGGGGACCAATGTGGTTCTTTCCAAACCTTTGCACTTCTTTTTTTTCCCTGTCTCTGGTTGGTGTCTATCGGCGTGCCTCACTATGTACAATGTACTCTCGCTTCTCAGGAAGAAGGACGATATTCCCTCTTCAGCGTCTTTGTAATCTTCCTTTGGCGGGGTCACTCCTCTCCCTTGCGAAAGGGAACTTTGAGGAAAACCATCCTGGATTTTCAAGGTCCATGGGACACTCCATTGACATAATAAACCTATCTTTGTCTCCCCACTACGGTGTCTGGTCGTGATTCATTCTGTTCCCCGAACGTTCGGGCATGCTTGCCCATCCTCAGAGCCTGGCGATGTTTTGTGGCCCGGGGATGGACTGTGGAAGCCATCGGCATGCCCACGTGTAGCTGAGAGCTTCTGGCACAGAGAAACCCAAGAGGCTGCACCAACACTTCCTAGCAGTCTTCCCACTCTGCCTGCATGGGTGGTGCCTTCTGTGCAAGCAATCTTCCAAGGGATGTAGGTGGAGCGCAAGTGGAAGTCGTTCCCCACTCATTGTACCTGACCCCACTCTTCTCAGCGGAGGCCAAATTCACACGTAGGGAACATCATGGAGGGCAGGCAATGAATCACCGCCCCCCCACCTAGCTTTTTTTTGCCCCTGTCCTACCTCCTTTTCTCTCTTTCCCTTTCTTCAGATCTCAGCCTATCGTTCCCTCTCCCTCTATCTCATTTTCTTTCACACATGGACACCTACAGATGTCCACACAGTCTCACGATAATGCTTATGCTTCTGAGAGTATGGGTACAGAACCTCTGGTGGAAAGGATGTGGTCAAAACCTTTTGTAGACTAAGGTGGGCATCGCCGGGTTATTTCCTCAGTTTTGTCTTCTGTCCCTACCTCTTTCCCATGTGCCCTGGGAAATGAGAGGTTGTGGATTTGGTTTCTTGAGTCCACCCCTAAATCCATGGCCATCACGTATGGGTTTCAAGTTGCAAGGAACCAAAGTAGTCTGACCTTGGTCACTTCCACCCAACTCGATCTCTGTCAGTATCCACATGCTCTTTTGCACTGATATATCTGTAGCCCCATGTTGCTACTTGCCTAGTTCCACAGGTGGGTCGCTGATATGTCTCTGTGGATGGATCTTGTGTTGGAAACCCTCCATATCTCACCAGCCCTAGTGGTTTGTTCTTCAGTTGGCTCTATGGACACATCTACCTTTGCTTTTGTAGACTGGGTGGAAGGTAGTGTCCCTCCCTCCCCGAACAGAGTGGGTTAGGATATCTGGAGAGTGCCTAGCCAAAGTGTCCTCGGGATAGACGGGGTTTGGGCTGTGTCTAGAGAAGCTACGTGTCAGAATGGCTCTCTTGTCGTGTTGGGAGGACCTCGGTCTCCTCTGATCGTGTTTGCAAGGTCTATGGACTCTTGGGGCTGGCCCCTCTGCACACATGATGTGGAGGGAAGAACGGGGCTGCAGCCACATTGGGGTCCAAAGCCAGCCACAACAGATGCTCAAGTACGGTCATGAGCCCTGGAGCATGTCCTCTCCATGCGTGGCCAGTGCCATGCACATCAGTGAGGTCTCAAGCCTCTGGCAGATGTGCAACATGCAGCACCACTCTGGAAAATAGCTTGGCAGAGGAGATAGATGTCCATTGGAAGCTGGAGGAAGTCTGCCCGTTAGCGGGTTGTTACTCGTGGCCTTGGAGGCCAAGTCCCCAGGGCCTCTGATCTGTCAGGGCCTCTTCCTCCAGCTGTGCCAACCCTGGGATCCCTCAAAGAGAACGTCTCGCCCTGCGACAGAGATCACCCAAGCGGATTCGAGGTGCCAAAAACAGGATCCACGTGTCTGCGGGACATGGTCTCGGGGTTTCAACACTGCTCCTTGTCTTCTTGAGGGCCAGCTTCAGGAAGTGCCGGGAGACCACTTGCAACGTCAGGACAGCAATGTCTGGAAAAGCCACAGAGAGCTGCGCCGATGATCCGCTGCCTTTGATAGGCTCCAGTCAGGACTCCGCCCTTGACTAGTGTGGGGGGTTTGTGCATTCCTCAAACCTCTGTGCTCAGAAAATAGCGCCCAGGAAGTTCTAGGGCACCCTCTGTGGAGGCCCCCTGCCCACCTGTCTCCTCGTGCTGCAAGCCACCCCGGGGACAAGCCTAGCCACGAGAGCCACCAACTCCCTGGCCGGGGAGATACCCCCGAGCCTCCAGAAGATGCGATTCCTCTCTTTCTGCAGATGCCGTTTCTTGACCGAAAGCCACTGGTTCCCCCGGGAAGGAAGCACAAGCACACGCTCTGACCCGCACACAACCCTACCATTAGGAAATGCTCTGGGACTGCCTTCAGTCCTGCAAAAATGACTCCCTTCGCCTCCTCTTTCTACTGGGTTCTACTTGTCTCCGTGTGGTTCACCTCATGGAATTGCAGAGCCGAGTGAGCCAAAAGGCAAAGGGTACGTCATTTGGTTCTCTGTGTCCCATTTCCTTTTGGGCCGCTGGTTGGCTGTCGGTTTGCTTGGTAGTTGCCCGGCCGATTCGATAACTGGCCGTCTCTGGGAATCCACTGAAGTGGTCGACTGATGGCACATTCCATCTCATCTTCCTTTTAACCACAGATGGGACCACCACAATGTAAGCGGAGTTAGGTATATTGTATACACACACACACTCACCCACACACACACCCACACACACACACATGCACACACACACCAACACACACCAGCTTCAGAGGAGAGGCAACTTGGCCCTTCCGGTTTCCATTCTGCTTTGAATTGATCTGAATTTCTCCATCTGCTTCTCAGGATCCTGCAGCTGGCTTCTCCTCCTAGGTCATTATTAGGTAGGGCTCTCCATGGAGAGCTCAAGTCTCTCTGGCTACGCCCTGCCAAGAGCAGGGAAGAATAGGAAAACCAGGTGTAGCCTGTGGAAACGCAAAGTGATGGAGTCATCATAGCACAGACTATTTCTCTCTGGCAAAACTAGGGAGGCCTGAATCCGTCTCAGACGCCGGAGAGCGTTGATTCCCTTAGACCAGGACATGGTAGCATCTCCACTGGACTCAATCACTGCACGTTCACACGTCCCATGCCTTTCCTCCGAACGTGGGGCACCCTTGTCCCCACAGGCAGCTAAGGCTGTGGACCAATCCATTCCACATCCATGGCGATGGCTGGCTCGAAATCTTTCTCTTACATGCCTCCTATCTCAGCTGTCTGATCTCCGTGTCCTGGATGGATCCAAAGGATGTGTTGCTTCCAGAGCTGCCTGGGACCTGCCTGGGTGTCTTTGGAAACGGAATCCCCAATTGCGGAGGGCACAGAGACACCAAGCCAGGTGGGTGACCCATCCCCATTGGCCGGGGAAGGTGAAGATACCAGGGCAATGAGCATATAATGTTTTGATTCAAGTAATACAAAAATCAGCAAACATAAAAACAAAGGGGAGAAAAGGAAAGCTGTCCAATAAAACATGACCCACGTACCGATAAAGACACAGTACACATAAGCAGTGGAAAGAAATATCGAAAGCCATGTGATGCAATAGAAGGGAACTTAATTACGAGGCTGGTCTTGGGTTGCCAAAGGGGACTCGCGTCCCACACACACATGTCACAATCTGAAACAAGGGTGGAAAGGCCTTCACTGGGTCCAGTCCTAGACACAGTCCCAGATGGGACATTATCGAAGGACCAAAACTGAGGCAAAGAGAAAGCTATGAAAAGCTTTATACTATGCAGAGCATTAGAAGTCAGACCGACCGGCCAGGGGAACGAGACAGAGACGAAGTGTACGTTATGCAATGCTTTATTCAATGCTCAGCATCGGAAGTCAGACTGACCGGCGAGGGCCGCCTCCGAAGAGGACGACCCCGCCCCGATCTAACAGGCTGGATTTATAGAGCATAACCGCAGACCTCAAGGCTCTTGGCTTCTGTGGTTAGGGCGTTTACTGCCAGAACCGATTCCAGGAACTGATCGCAGGAACCATTGGGGCATTGATTCCCGGAATGAAGTCCGTGGATGAAAATAACAGTATGGCTACCTAGGCAATTTGGAGTCGCTCTGGCTAAGCAGGCCCTAATAGTTAAACAGGTTTGAACATTCAATCGGCCCTAACAGTCCCCAGAGTCTCAACCGCACTGGTCGATGTCAGGGCTGTCATCCTGGAGACAAGCTGGCAGGAGTGGGAGAGGCACTTTCCATGCAGAGGAGGGTGGGGCGGGCACATCCACCTGCCCAGGTGCAGCTCTCGGCTCAGGTGGTCCTGAAGTCCTGCTGAACACCTCTTCTCCCAAAGTTCGGAACCACTGAAGGCAGGGCTTCACTTCGACAGCAGCTGTCCAAGTGATTGGGGGTGGGCCATCCTAGGCTTTGATCAGTCGCACGCTCCCAGGTCCTGCCCAGTCGAGCGGCCAGTGCTCTGGGACCCGAGGTACTGCAGCGGCATGGCTCCCACCAGCAAATCAAGGAGTAAGTTCCCCTCAGAGGCCCTGCTCCCCGCTTGTTTTCCCCAAAGTCCCCTGTTACTTTCCGGGCTTCAGGACATTAAGAGGGGCACATGCTGGAAGGTTCTGATCCACAGAGGATTGGGGGAAGGGGATCGAGAGAGGCTTGCCCATGGCCGCCGTCAGAAGCAAAACTGAAGTCGGTGGCCAGGAGTCCCAACTAGAGTCCCGCTTGGGAAAATAGGCAAGCTAGATCTCAGGGGGTAGAGTATGGGTCGAGGTTCGGCACCTCGTTCAGGTGGAAGTGACAAAAATGGAACTTTCACCTCCAACGCGGCAGCACTCGGCGGGATGTACTGTCGGATTTTTCCTGGCTGTTTCTTAGGAGCAGTGGGGTCCTCTTTGCTCCTCCTCAGGTGCTTTCCTCCCTCACTCCCCCCGCGGGTCTCCTCATTCATTGGCATGCCATCACATGGCTCAGGACTGGTTGGTATTTCCCTAGTCCCTGGACTATCACCCGTTCCCACGGGCAGAGGGCAGGGTGCCAGGGCCCCTATCGAGCAGGCTCTCCAGTGAATTCGTGTGTGGATAAGGGACAATTATCTCCGGCCTGGGAATGGGTGGACAGGGCAGAAAGGGAAGAGCTGAGGCGGCACAGCCACTTCGCATGGCTAGGCAATCCTTCCTACTCCAGTGGCCATTTTCCCTGCAACAGGCACACTCCCACCAGGATCCCGACGGAGGCGGCTTCTTTTGAGGCCATGGCAGAAAGAGGCTCTGCAGGCCTTGTTCCAGCAGAACCGGTACCCTGGCATCACCACCAGAGAACGACTGGCCCAAGAGCTAGACATTGCCGAGTCCAGGATCCAGGTAGGATTGAGCTTCTCTTTCATTCTCCCTGGGGCACAAGTTGTGGACACTAGGTGGCTGAAGCCAGTGTATGTCCATCTCCATATCCAGCTGGGAGCTCAGTTGCTTTGGGTTCTCTTTGGGCATTCCCGGGGACCCCATGCCCTTTGACGACATTGAAGGCATTCGGTCTAAGAACACGGGGACCACTGGTTGGCATTGTCCGGGCACACCAACGGGTCAACACATCCAGGCCGACTTCTCTTAGAAATCATTTGCCCAGACTTATCGTGTGGCCCACACAAAACTCTCTGAGACTTTAGGTATGAGGGACACAAAGAAATGGAAGATACGGAGGCAGCCAGATGATAGACATAGAGATAGAGGCAGATGATGTACATTCAGATACAGATAGAGATAGATCCAGTTCACCAGTGCTGCCTGAACGTCAGTTCCTCTTTTGCCACTTAGGTTTGGTTCCAGAATGAGCGCACGAGACAGCTCAGGCGGAGCCGATTGGCACCTGCAAGCTACCAAGTGGAAGGGCCATCGTGTGGACAGGAACAGCCTGCAGCTTGGACTCCAGGTGAGTCCCCAGCCTACCAAACGGGTCTCTTCTGGAGCTTCTCCTTCACGCAGGAACGGGTCTGCGTGGGCTTGTCAAGGGTTTGGCAAGAGGGCTTCGGAAAGGAACCCACGTTACCTTGTTGGGTTCCCAGCGATGGACACTGTGTTTATACCGACTCTTGGGCGAGTGCATTCTTTCTGGACAGAAAGGCTGTGAGTATTCTCGTCCTAAAAGTGCCAGGAAGGACAGAGTCCTTTTCTTGGGTCACCTCAGGCTTGAGAGGCACGTGCTGGCTTGTGTGTGTGGCTCCATGCTTATCTCATGGACTCAGGGATGGTGAAGATATTAGGAAAATGTAAAAGCAGAAGCAATCACACACACACACACACACTCCAATTCACACACACACCCACACTTTCACACACACACAGGCACACACGGACACCAACTTCCCTTTCCACACCGATGTGCCTTGGCTCCCAACCCTTCTTTCTCCCTCTTTTCTCTTTTCAGAACGTTTCCCAAAGGAGGGCAGGAGAAAACGGACCGCCATTTCTCCATGCCAAACCAGTCTCCTCCTTCAAGCCTTTGAGACGAACCCATTTCCCTGCATTTCCACCAGAGAACACCTGGCCAGACTCAGAGGACTCCCGGAATCCCGCATTCAGGTACATTTGCGGAGGGTGTATGTGAACTGCTGAAAGTGCAGGGGAGAGTGGCCCCTGAGACATTCCTAGAGAAACGTGGGCTCGTTGGGGTTATCCACGTGTCCCAGTGCGTGGGCAGTAGGGGGAGAGCATGGACCTTGCAAGGGATGGACTGCACATAAGCAGAATGTGTCAGCCGAAATGGGGATAGTAGGGGAGAACATGAAGGTGAGGTGGCAGTGCCCGTGTGTGTAGAAATGGTGCGTGGACATGAGTGGCTAAACGGAAAACTTGCCACCTCTCTTTAGGTCATGCAAAGTGTCAGTGCTTCAAAGGCTTGGGGGCGCTCTCCATGTGGCCCCCAGCATTTCCTGAGTGTGTGTGGGCTTGCCTACCTGTGAGTGGACACGTGGTCTTCAGTGTCCTGGGACTCAGCACCCCCCCCCAAGGCGGGAATGGATCCTGCTCACAAGCCACACCTTTTCTGGATAACCTAATCATCTAGGATTATCGGCCCTCGGATTCTTGGCCTGGTGGGGGAGAGGTCCCAGGGGAGGCCCAGTTGAGCAGGCTTGGTCTCCCTGAGCTCCAGAGAGACAGGTTTCTAGTTAAGTACATGGAAACAGCTTTATGGTCAATGGAAGTAGACTCTCCGCAAGGCACTCCTTTGGGGCCAGAGCCCGTGAGCCTTTTTTAAGGAGGCATGTATGGGCCTGGAGCCTGACAAGTCTTGTCACTGTAAAGAGGGGAGGCTCAGCGTGCTCGTTCCTGAGAACCCCCATCTCCTCCAGCCAGCGGAGGAGACAGAGAGGCAAGTCAAACGCGGGTGTGGTTGATTTGGACTCCTGGCGGTCTATGACTTCCCCTGGGGGCCCAAGACCTGTGCCTGTAGACGGAGTGTGTCGATGTGAGGCCAGTTCAGCACTTGGGCTGAAGGCCTCCAAGGCAGAGGAGTTGGTTTGCCCATGGGGTCACACGAATCGGACACTGGGGGTCAAATGCTGAGGGACGCTTGGAGGAATTGGAGTAGGCTGGGCAAGGAGGGCAGGTGGTCATCGAAGTCTTGGTCCCAAGACTCAAGGAATGGCTGGTCAGGAAGCTGCAATGGGCAAACAAAGAGAGCGCTAGGCAGGGACCAGGCAGAGCACTACAGAGGGGAGTTAAGCAAAGCAGAGCATAGCAGAACTGAGCGGCTGCCATTGCATCCAGTCAAGTAGGAATCCCGTCCAGACCAGGTGTCTCGACTTGCCCCTACTTCACAAGGACCAGGTGAAAGGAGTGAACCGAGCTGCCCTGAGATTCAGAGCAACAGACATGGCCTTCTCCCGGAGAGATCCCACACAGGGGAAGGGGCAAGCCAAAATGGTATCTGTCACTTCTGATTCTCATGTCCACAACCCCTCTTCTCTGTCCCAGGTCTGGTTCCAGAACAGAAGAGCTCGGCACCCAGGGCAGAGCAGAAGTGGCCCTGCGAATGACCGGGCGGCAAACCAGGAAGCCAGTCCTCACCTGACCATTCCAGGGGACCCAGGCCCCCAGCCCGGTGTCCTCGGATGCTCTCAGCTTCTGGCTCCTTCCAATCCTCTGGGAAGCATGCAGGCTTGGGGCAGCGACACTTCCTGTCCTCTCCATGAGCTTTGCCCCACTGGTTTCTTGTGGGGGCCCTGTGAGCCAGGCCGTGGGGGCCACTATGGCCCCGCGTACCCAAGCCTGGCAGGGAGGAAGCAACTCTCCCACTCCTCAAGCCATGAGGAACCATTCCATGATTGGACCTACTCAGGGAGTGTGCCTTTCAGCTCGCCACACCCGTCTTTGTCCCCTGACACAAGGGGAATGCCAGCGGCAACAGGAGCACCCTGGCTTGGCACCCGTGCTCTTCCACGGCTATCCCCTGCCTCCAGATGACAATCCTTGCCAACCAGTGCAGGAGGCAGGGCCCATGGGTAGTCACTATGCCCCGCAGTGGTTGGGGGAGCGGTCCCGACTTCTCGTGAGCACAGGACAGGCTCCGGATGCAGCAGCTGGGCAGCCTGCACACGCTGAGATCCCTGGCTGGCGGTGGCAGGCACCCCCTGCTGCTGGGCTCCCTAGTGCACTGGACCCACAGCTCCCACCTTCTGCAGAAGCCTCACGTTTCTTAGAGGAGCTTCTATCAGCCACAGAGAGGGAGGAAGACACACAGCCTTTTCCGAGTGGGCATCTGTGGCAAGGGGAGGCTCCGGGACCCTTGGAAGCACCCCTCAGTGAGGAAGAGTTTTCGTCCCTGCTGGCCATTCTGCACGATTCCACGTGGCCTCACGCCTAGGACCAGGGAGGCCTCGGCTTCCCCACTCCCCATACATTCAGACTTCCTTTTCTGAGAGGCAGTCCATTACAGGACAGCAAGGACGAGGAACAGGAAGCAAGGTCCATGCTCTAGAGGAAGACCGAGGCCCAAAGGAGCAACTGCCTCTTGGAAGGACAGAAGGGTGTTCCTCCCAGCCTCGTGGACGGAGCTCCATGGCATTCCCGATCGTCATCAATCGACTCAAGGCACCTGAAGGCATTAAGGACCCTGGGCTCTTTATACACTCCCCGACACCTGAGTGACCACTGGCAGGACACACACCGGCCATCCTCCCTGCCATCACCCTAGACTCTGGCGCCAGGGAAACCCTTGCCCTGGCAGCGAACCCAAGAAAGGAAGAGAAGTTAGAGGACACCTCCCCCATGCCTTTGCCTCCTGATGAAGTGGAACATCCAATCTGCAGAAGCTGACCGTG
Source organism: Mustela nivalis (assembly GCF_964662115.1). Classification (NCBI taxonomy): domain Eukaryota; kingdom Metazoa; phylum Chordata; class Mammalia; order Carnivora; family Mustelidae; genus Mustela; species Mustela nivalis. Next base: position 248,439 of record NW_028135719.1, on the reverse strand, counting down.
TAGACCAACACAGCGTGCTACATATCTCCCCTGAGGGGGCCCAGGGAGGCCAAGCCATCCGGGCTGGGAGGGCTCGGAACCGGCCAAACGGGAAACAACCGCAGGCCCCCATGGCCCAGAGATCCTCTCCCAGCCAAAGTCCAGAATGCCCTGTGGACTTTGCCTGGCTTATTGCCCTGGAGCCTTTCCAGGGGACACAGCATGACAGTTCCGAGGACAAGCGTCAGTCTCAGAAGGCTTTCCAGAAATGAGGGGACCAATGTGGTTCTTTCCAAACATTAGCACTTCTTTTTTTTCCCTGTCTCTGGTTGGTGTCTATCGGCATGCCTCACTATGTACAATGTACTCTCGCTTCTCAGGAAGAAGGACGATATTCCCTGTCAGCGTCTTTGTGATCTTCCTTTGGCGGGGTCACTCCTCTCCCTTGCGAAAGGGAACTTTGAGGAAAACCATCCTGGATTTTCAAGGTCCATGGGACACTCCATTGACATAATAAACCTATCTTTGTCTCCCCACTACGGTGTCTGGTCGTGATTCATCCCGTTCCCCGAACGTTAGGGCATGCTTGCCCATCCTCAGAGCCTGGCGATGCTTTGTGGCCCGGGGATGGACTGTGGAATCCATCGGTATGCCCACGTGTAGCTGAGAGCTTCTGGCACAAAGAAACCCAAGAGGCTGCACCAACACTTCCTAGCAGTCTTCCCACTCCGCCTGCATGGATGGTGCCTTCTGTGCGAGCAATCTTCCAAGGGATGTAGATGGAGCCCAAGTGGAAGTCGTTCCCCACTCATTGTACCTGACCCCACTCTTCTCAGCGGAGGCCAAATTCACACGTAGGGAACATCATGGAGGGCAGGCAATGAATCACCGCCCCCCCCACCTTGCTTTTTGCCCCTGTCCTTCCTCCTTTTCTCTCTTTCCCTTTCTTCAGATCTCAGCCTATCGTTCCCTCTCCCTCTATCTCATTTTCTTTCACACATGGACACCTACAGATGTCCACACAGTCTCACGATAATGCTTATGCTTCTGAGAGTATGGGTACAGAACCTCTGGTGGAAAGGATGTGGTCAAAACCTTTTGTAGACTAAGGTGGGCATCGCCGGGTTACTTCCTCAGTTTTTTCTTCTGTCCCTACCTTTTTCCCATGTGCCTTGGTAAATGAGAGGTTGTGGATTTGATTTCTTGAGTCCACCCCTAAATCCCTGGCCAACACGTATGGGTTTCAAGTTGCAAGGAACCAAAGTAGTCTGACCTTGGTCACTTCCACCCAACTCGATCTCTGTCAGTATCCACATGCTCTTTTGCACTGATATATCTGTAGCCCCATGTTGCTACTTGCCTAGTTCCACAGGTGGGTCGCTGATATGTCTCTGTGGATGGAGCTTGTGTTGGAAACCCTCCATATCTCACCAGCCCTAGTGGTTTGTTCTTCAGTTGGCTCTATGGACACATCTACCTTTGCTTTTGTAGACTGGGTGGAAGGTAGTGTCCCTCCCTCCCCGAACAGAGTGGGTTAGGATATCTGGAGAGTGCCTAGCCAAAGTGTCCTCGGGACAGACGGGGTTTGGGCTGTGTCTAGAGAAGCTAAGTGTCGGAATGGCTCTCTTGTCATGTTGGGAGGACCTCGGTCTCCTCTGATCGTGTTTGCAAGGTCTATGGACTCTTGGGGCTGGCCCCTCTGCACACATTATGTGGAGGGAAGAACGGGGCTGCAGCCACATTGGGATCCAAAGCCAGCCACAACAGATGCTCAAGTACGGACATGAGCCCTGGAGCCTGTCCTCTCCATGCGTGGCCAGTGCCATGCACATCAGTGAGGTCTCAAGCCTCTGGCAGATGTGCAACATGCAGCACCACTCTGGAAAATAGCTTGGCAGAGGAGATAGATGTCCATTGGAAGCTGGAGGAAGTCTGCCCGTTAGCGGGTTGTTACTCGTGGCCTTGGAGGCCAAGTCCCCAGGGCCTCTGATCTGTCAGGGCCTCTTCCTCCAGCTGTGCCAACCCTGGGATCCCTCAAAGAGAACGTCTCGCCCTGCGACAGAGATCACCCAAGCGGATTCGAGGTGCCAAAAACAGGATCCACGTGTCTGCGGGACATGGTCTCGGGGTTTCAACACTGCTCCTCGTCTTCTTGAGGGTCAGCTTCAGGAAGTGCCAGGAGACCACTTGCAACGTCAGGACAGCAATGTCTGGAAAAGCCACAGAGAGCTGCGGCGATGATCCACTGCCTTTGATAGGCTCCAGTCAGGACTCCGCCCTTGACTAGTGTGGGGGGTTTCTGCATTCCTCAAACCTCTGTGCTCAGAAAACAGCGCCCAGGAAGTTCTAGGGCACCCTCTGTGGAGGCCCCCTGCCCACCTGTCTCCTTGTGCTGCAAGCCACCCTGGGGACAATCCTAGCCACGACAGCCACCAACTCCCTGGCCGGGAGATACCCTCGAGCTTCCAGAAGATGCGATTCCTCTCTTTCTGCAGATGCCGTTTCTTGACCGAAAGCCACTGGTTCCCCCGGGAAGGAAGCACAAGCACACGCTCTGACCCGCACACAACCCTACCATTAGGAAATGCTCTGGGACTGCCGTCAGTCCTGCAAAAATGACTCCTTTCGCCGCCTCTTTCTACTGGGTTCTACTTGTCTCTGTGTGGTTCACCTCATGGAATTGCAGAGCCGAGTGAGCCAAAAGGCAAAGGGTGCGCCATTTGGTTCTCTGTGTCCCATTTTTTTTTGGGCCGCTGGTTGGCTGTCGGGTTGCTTGGTAGTTGTTCGGCCGATACGATAACTGGCCGTCTCTGGGAATCCACTGAAGCGGTCGACTGATGGCACATTCCATCTCATCTTCCTTTTAACCACAGATGGGACCACCACAATGTAAGCGGAGTTAGGTATATTGTATACACACACACACTCACCCACACACACACCCACACACACACACATGCACACACACACCAACACAGACCAGCTTCAGAGGAGAGGCAACTTGGCCCTTCCGGTTTCCATTCTGCTTTGAATTGATCTAAATTTCTCCATCTGCTTCTCAGGTTCCTGCAGCTGGCTTCTCCTCCTAGGTCATTATTAAGTAGGGCTCTCCATGGAGAGCTCAAGCCTCTCTGGCTACGCCCTGCCAAGAGCAGGGAAGAATAGGAACACCCGGTGTAGCCTGTGGAAACGCAAAGTGATGGAGTCATCATAGCACAGACTATTTCTCTCTGGCAAAACTAGGGAGGCCTGAATCCGTCTCAGACGCCGGAGAGCGTTGATTCCCTTAGACCAGGACATGGTAGCATCTCCACTGGACTCAATCACTGCACGTTCACACGTCCCATGCCTTTCCTCCGAACGTGGGGCACCCTTGTCCCCACAGGCAGCTAAGGCTGTGGACCAATCCATTCCACATCCATGGCGATGGCTGGCTCGAAAACTTTCTCTTACATGCCTCCTATCTCAGCTGTCTGATCTCAGTGTCCTGGATGGATCCAAAGGGAAGTGTTGCTTCCAGAGCTGCCTGGGACCTGCCTGGGTGTCTTTGGAAACGGAATCCCCAATTGCGGAGGGCACAGAGACACCAATCCAGGTGGGTGACCAATCCCAATTGGCCGGGGAAGGTGAAGATACCAGGGCAATGAGCATATAATGTTTTGATTCAAGTAATACAAAAATCAGCAAACATAAAAACAAAGGGGAGAAAAGGAAAGCTGTCCAATGAAACATGACCGACGAACCGATAAAGACACAGTACACGTAAGCAGTGGAAAGAAAGATCGAAAGCCATGTGATGCAATAGAAGGGAACTTAATTACGAGGCTGGTCTTGGGTTGCCAAAGGGGACTCGCGTCCCATACACACATGTCACAATCTGAAACAAGGGTGGAAAGGCCTTCACCGGGTCCAGTCCTAGACACAGTCCCAGATGGGACATTATCGAAGGACCAAAACTGAGGCAAAGAGAAAGCTATGAAAAGCTTTATACTATGCAGAGCATTAGAAGTCAGACCGACCGGCCAGGGGAACGAGACAGAGACGAAGTGTACGTTATGCAATGCTTTATTCAATGCTCAGCATCGGAAGTCAGACTGACCGGCGAGGGCCGCCTCCGAAGAGGACGACCCCGCCCCGATCTAACAGGCTGGATTTATAGAGCATAACCGCAGACCTCAAGGCTCTTGGCTTCTGTGGTTAGGGCGTTTACTGCCAGAACCGATTCCAGGAACTGATCGCAGGAACCATTGGGGCATTGATTCCCGGAATGAAGTCCGTGGATGAAAATAACAGTATGGCTACCTAGGCAATTTGGAGTCGCTCTGGCTAAGCAGGCCCTAATAGTTAAATAGGTTTGAACATTCAATCGGCCCTAACAGTCCCCAGAGTCTCAACCGCACTGGTCGATGTCAGGGCTGTCATCCTGGAGACAAGCTGGCAGGAGTGGGAGAGGCACTTTCCATGCAGAGGAGGGTGGGGCGGGCACATCCACCTGCCCAGGTGCAGCTCTCGGCTCAGGTGGTCCTGAAGTCCTGCTGAACACCTCTTCTCCCAAAGTTCGGAACCACTGAAGGCAGGGCTTCACTTCGACAGCAGCTGTCCAAGTGATTGGGGGTGGGCCATCCTAGGCTTTGATCAGTCGCACGCTCCCAGGTCCTGCCCAGTCGAGCGGCCAGTGCTCTGGGACCCGAGGTACTGCAGCGGCATGGCTCCCACCAGCAAATCAAGGAGTAAGTTCCCCTCAGAGGCCCTGCTCCCCGCTTGTTTTCCCCAAAGTCCCCTGTTACTTTCCGGGCTTCAGGACATTAAGAGGGGCACATGCTGGAAGGTTCTGATCCACAGAGGATTGGGGGAAGGGGATCGAGAGAGGCTTGCCCATGGCCGCCGTCAGAAACATAACTGAAGTCGGTGGCCAGGAGTCCCAACTAGAGTCCCGCTTGGGAAAATAGGCAAGCTAGATCTCAGGGGGTAGAGTATGGGTCGAGTTTCGGCACCTCGTTCAGGTGGAAGTGACAAAAATGGAACTTTCACCTCCAACGCGGCAGCACTCGGCGGGATGTACTGTCGGATTTTTCCTGGCTGTTTCTTAGGAGCAGTGGGGTCCTCTTTGCTCCTCCTCAGGTGCTTTCCTCCCTCAATCCCCCCGCGGGTCTCCTCATTCATTGGCATGCCATCACATGGCTCAGGACTGGTTGGTATCTCCCTAGTCCCTGGACTATCACCCGTTCCCACAGGCAGAGGGTAGGGTGCCAAGGCCCCTATCGAGCAGGCTCTCCAGTGAATTCGTGTGTGGATAAGGGACAATAATCTCCGGCCTGGGAATGGGTGGACAGGGCAGAAAGGGAAGAGCTGAGGCGGCACAGCCACTTCGCATGCCTAGGCAATCCTTCCTACTCCAGTGGCCATTTTCCCTGCAACAGGCACACTCCCACCAGGATCCCGACGGAGGCGGCTTCTTTTGAGGCCATGGCAGAAAGAGGCTCTGCAGGCCTTGTTCCAGGAGAACCGGTACCCTGGCATCACCACCAGAGAACGACTGGCCCAAGAGCTAGACATTGCCGAGTCCAGGATCCAGGTAGGCTTGAGCTTCTCTTTCATTCTCCCTGGGGCACAAGTTGTGGACACTATGTGGCTGAAGCCAGTGTATGTCAATCTCCATATAAAGCTGGGAGCTCAGTTGCTTTGGGTCCTCTTTGGGCATTCCCGGGGACCCCATGCCCTTTGACGACATTGAAGGCATTCGGTCTAAGAACACGGGGACCACTGGTTGGCATTGCCCGGGCACACCAACGGGTCAACACATCCAGGCCGACTTCCCTTAGAAATCATTTGCCCAGACTTATCGTGTGGACCACCCAAAACTCTCTGAGACTTTAGGTATGAGGGACACAAAAAAATGGAAGATACGGAGGCAGCCAGATGATAGACATAGAGATAGAGGCAGATGATGTACATTCAGATACAGATACAGATAGATCCCGTTCACCAGTGCTGCCTGAACGTCAGTTCCTCTTTTGCCACTTAGGTTTGGTTCCAGAATGAGCGCACGAGACAGCTCAGGCGGAGCCGATTGGCACCTGCAAACTCCCAAGTGGAAGGGCCGTCGTGTGGACAGGAACAGCCTGCAGCTTGGACTGCAGGTGAGTCCCCAGCCTACCAAACGGGTCTCTTCTGGAGCTTTTCCTTAACGCAGGAACGGGTCTGCGTGGGCTTGTCAAGGGTTTGGCCTGAGGGCTTTGGAAAGGAACCCACGTTACCTTGTTGGGTTCCCAGCGATGGACACTGTGTTTATACTGACTCTTGGGCGAGTGCATTCTTTCTGGACAGAAAGGCTTTGAGTATTCTTGTCCTAAAAGTGCCAGGAAGGACAGAGTCCTTTTCTTGGGTCACCTCAGGCTTGAGAGGCAAGTGCTGGCTTGTGTGGGTGGCTCCATGCTGACCTCATGGACTCAGGGAAGGTGAAGATATTAGGAAAATGTAAAAGCAGAAGCAAACACACACACACACACACACACTCCCATTCACACACCCACCCACACTTTCACACACACACAGGCACCCACGGACACCAACTTCCCTTCCACACCGATGTGCCTTGGCTCCCAACCCTTCTTTCTACCTCTTTTCTCTTTTCAGAACGTTTCCCAAAGGAGGGCAGGAGAAAACGGACCGCCATTTCTCCATGCCAAACCAGTCTCCTCCTTCAAGCCTTTGAGACGAACCCATTTCCCTGCATTTCCACCAGAGAACACCTGGCCAGACTCACAGGACTCCCGGAATCCCGCATTCAGGTACATTTGCGGAGGGTGTCTGTGAACTGCTGAATGTGCAGGGGAGAGTGGCCCCTGAGACATTCCTAGAGAAACGTGGGCTCGTTGGGGTTATCCACGTGTCCCAGTGCGTGGGCAGTAGGGGGAGAGCATGGACCTTGCAAGGGAGGGACTGCACATAAGCAGAATGTGTCAGCCGAAATGGGGATAGTAGGGGAGAACATGAAGGTGAGGTGGCAGTGCCCATGTGTGTAGAAATGGTGCGTGGACATGAGTGGGAAAACGGAAAAGTTGCCACCTCTCTTTAGGTCATGCAAAGTGTCAGTGCTTCAAAGGCTTGGGGGCGCTCTCCATGTGGCCCCCAGCATTTCCTGAGTGTGTGTGGGCTTGCCTACCTGTGAGTGGACACGTGGTCTTCAGTGTCCTAGGACTCAGCACCCCCCCCAAGGCGGGAATGGATCCTGCTCACAAGCCACACCTTTTCTGGATAACCTAATCATCTAGGATTATCGGCCATCGTATTCTTGGCCTGGTGGGGGAGAGGTCCCAGGGGAGGCCCAGTTGAGCAGGCTTGGTCTCCCTGAGCTCCAGAGAGACAGGTTTCTAGTTAAGTACATGGAAACAGCTTTATGGTCAATGGAAGTAGACTCTCCGCAAGGCACTCCTTTGGGGCCAGAGCCCGTGAGCCTTTTTTAAGGAGGCATGTATGGGCCTGGAGCCTAACAAGTCTTGTCACTGTAAAGAGGGGAGGCTCAGCGTGCTCGTTCCTGAGAACCCCCATCTCCTCCAGCCAGCGGAGGAGACAGAGAGGCAAGTCAAACGCGGGTGTGGTTGATTTGGACTCCTGGCGGTCTATGACTTCCCCTGGGGGCCCAAGACCTGTGCCTGTAGACGGAGTGTGTCGATGTGAGGCCAGTTCAGCACTTGCGCTGAAGGCCTCCAAGGCAGAGGAGGTGGTTTGCCCTTGGGGTCACACGAATCGGACACTGGGGGTCAAATGCTGAGGGACGCTTGGAGGACTTGGAGTAGGCTGGGCAAGGAGGGCAGGTGGTCATCGAAGTCTTGGTCCCAAGACTCAAGGAATGGCTGGTCAGGAAGCTGCAATGGCAAACAAAGAGAGCGCTAGGCAGGGACCAGGCAGAGCACTACAGAGGGGAAATAAGCAAAGCAGAGCATAGCAGAACTGAGCGGCTGCCATTGCATCCAGTCAAGTGGGAATCCCGTCCAGACCAGGTGTCCACAGTTGCCTGGGACTTGCCCCTACTTCACAAGGACCAGGTGAAAGGAGTGAACCGAGCTGCCCTGAGATTCAGAGCAACAGACCTGGCCTTCTCCCGGAGAGATCCCACACAGGGGAAGGGGCAAGCCAAAGTGGTATCTGTCACTTCTGATTCTCATGTCCGCAACCCCTCTTCTCTGTCCCAGGTCTGGTTCCAGAACAGAAGAGCTCGGCACCCAGGGCAGAGCAGAAGTGGCCCTGCGAATGACCGGGCGGCAAACCAGGAAGCCAGTCCTCACCTGACCATTCCAGGGGACCCAGGCCCCCAGCCCGGTGTCCTCGGATGCTCTCAGCTTCTGGCTCCTTCCAATCCTCTGGGAAGCATGCAGGCTTTTGGGGCAGCGACCCTTCCTGTCCTCTCCATGGGCTTTGCCCCCCTGGTTTCTTGTGGGGGCCCTGTGAGCCAGGCCGTGGGGGCCACTATGGCCCCGCATACCCAAGCCTGGCAGGGAGGAAGCAACTCTCCCACTCCTCAAGCCATGAGGAACCATTCCATGATGGGACCGACTCAGGGAGTGTGCCTTTCAGCTCGCCACACCCGTCTTTGTCCCCTGATGCAAGGGGAATGCCAGCGGCAACAGGAGCACCCTGGCTTGGCACCCGTGCCCTTCCACGGCTATCCCCTGCCTCCAGATGACAATCCTTGCCAACCAGTGCAGGAGGCAGGGCCAATGGGTAGTCACAATGCCCCACAGTGGTTGGGGGAGCGGTCCCGACTTCTCGGGAGCACAGGACAGGCTCGGATGCAGCAGCAGGGCAGCCTGCACACGCTGAGATCCCTGGCTGGCGGTGGCAGGCACCCCCTGCTGCTGGGCTCCCTAGTGCACTGGACCCACAGCTCCCACCTTCTGCAGAAGCCTCACGTTTCTTAGAGGAGCTTCTATCAGCCACAGAGAGGGAGGAAGACACACAGCTTTTTCCGAGTGGGCATCTGTGGCAAGGGGAGGCTCCGGGACCCTTGGAAGCACCCCTCAGTGAGGAAGAGTTTTCGTCCCTGCTGGCCATGCTGCACGATTCCACGTGGCCTCACGCCTAGGACCAGGGATGCCTCGGCTTCCCCACTCCCCATTCATTCAGACTTCCTTTTCTGAGAGGCAGTCCATTGCAGGACAGCAAGGACGAGGAACAGGAAGCAAGGCCCATGCTCCAGAGGAAGACCGAGGCCCAAAGGAGCAACTGCCTCTTGGAAGGACAGAAGGGTGTTCCTCCCAGCCCCGTGGACGGAGCTCCATGGCATTCCCGATCGTCATCAATCGACTCAAGGCACCTGAAGGCATTAAGGACCCTGGGCACTTTATACACTCCCCGACACCTGATTGACCACTGGCAGGACACACACAGGCCATCCTCCCTGCCTTCACCCTAGACTCTGGCGCCAGGGAAACCCTGGCCCTGGCAGCGAACCCAAGCAAGGAAGAGAAGTTAGAGGACACCTCCCCCATGCCTTTGCCTCCTGATGAAGTGGAACATCCAATCTGCAGAAGCTGACCGTGTAGACCAACACAGCGTGCTACATATCTCCCCTGAGGGGGCCCAGGGAGGCCAAGCCATCCGGGCTGTGAGGGCTCGGAACCGGCCAAACGGGAAACAACCGCAGGCCCCCATGGCCCAGAGATCCTCTCCCAGCCAAAGTCCAGAATGCCCTGTGGACTTTGCCTGGCTTATTGCCCTGGAGCCTTTCCAGGGGACACAGCATGACAGTTCCGAGGGCAACCGTCAGACTCAGAAGGCATTCCAGAAGTGAGGGGACCAATGTGGTTCTTTCCAGAACCTTTGCACTTCTTTTTATTCCCTGTCTCTGGTTGGTGTCTATCGGCGTGCCTCACTATGTACAATGTACTCTCGCTTCTCAGGAAGAAGGACGATATTCCCTGTCAGCGTCTTTGTGATCTTCCTTTGGCGGGGTCACTCCTCTCCCTTGCGAAAGGGAACTTTGAGGAAAACCATCCTGGATTTTCAAGGTCCATGGGACACTCCATTGACATAATAAACCTATCTTTGTCTCCCCACTACGGTGTCTGGTCGTGATTCATCCCGTTCCCCGAACGTCCGGGCATGCTTGCCCATCCTCAGAGCCTGGCGATGCTTTGTGGCCCGGGGATGGACTGTGGAAGCCATCGGCATGGCTTCTGGCACAGAGAAACCCAAGAGGCTGCACCAACACTTCCTAGCAGTCTTCCCACTCCGCCTGCATGGATGGTGCCTTCTGTGCAAGCAATCTTCCAAGGGATGTAGGTGTAGCGCAAGTGGAAGTCGTTCCCCACTCATTGTACCTGACCCCACTCTTCTCAGCGGAGGCCAAATTCACACGTAGGGAACATCATGGAGGGCAGGCAATGAATCACCGCCCCCCCACCTAGCTTTTTTTTGCCCCTGTCCTTCCTCCTTTTCTCTCTTTCCCTTTCTTCAGATCTGAGCCTATCGTTCCCTCTCCCTCTATCTCATTTTCTTTCACACATGGACACCTACAGATGTCCACACAGTCTCACGATAATGCTTATGCTTCTGAGAGTAATGGTACAGAACCTCTGGTGGAAAGGATGTGGTCAAAACCTTTTGTAGACTAAGGTGGGCATCGCCGGGTTATTTCCTCAGTTTTTTCTTCTGTCCCTACCTCTTTCCCATGTGCCCTGGGAAATGAGAGGTTGTGGATTTGGTTTCTTGAGTCCACCTCTAAATCTATGGCCAACACGTATGGGTTCCAAGTTGCAAGAAACCAAAGTAGTCTGACTTTGGTCACTTCCACCCAACTCTATTCTCTGTATCCACATGCTCTTTTGCACTGATATATCTGTAGCCCCATGTTGCTACTTGCCTAGTTCCACAGGTGTGTCGCTGATATGTCTCTGTGGATGGATCTTGTGTTGGAAACCCTCCATATCTAACCAGCGCTAGTGGTTTGTTCTTCAGTTGGCTCTATGGACACATCTACCTTTGCTTTTGTAGACTGCGTGGAGGGTAGTGTCCCTCCCTCCCAGAACAGAGTGGGTTACGATATCTGGAGAGTGCCTAGCCAAAGTGTCCTCGGGATAGACCCGGTTTGGGCTGTGTCTAGAGAAGCTACATGTCGGAATGGCTCTCTTGACGTGTTGGGAGGACCTCGGTCTCCTCTGATCGTGTTTGCAAGGTCTATGGACTCTTGGGGCTGGCCCCTCTGCACACATGATGTGGAGGGAAGAACGGGGCTGCAGCCACATTGGGATCCAAAGCCAGCCACAACAGATGCTCAAGTACGGACATGAGTCCTGGAGCCTGTCCTCTCCATGCGTGGCCAGTGCCATGCACATCAGTGAGGTCTCAAGCCTCTGGCAGATGTGCAACATGCAGCACCACTCTGGAAAAGAGCTTGGCAGAGGAGATAGATGTCCATTGGGAGCTGGAGGAAGTCTGCCCGTTAGCGGGTTGTTACTCGTTGTTACTCTTGGGGCTGGCCCCTCTGCACACATGATGTGGAGGGAAGAACGGGGCTGCAGCCACATTGGGATCCAAAGCCAGCCACAACAGATGCTCAAGTACGGACATGAGTCCTGGAGCCTGTCCTCTCCATGCGTGGCCAGTGCTATGCACATCAGTGAGGTCTCAAGCCTCTGGCAGATGTGCAACATGCAGCACCACTCTGGAAAAGAGCTTGGCAGAGGAGATAGATGTCAATTGGAAGCTGGAGGAAGTCTGCCCGTTAGCGGGTTGTTACTCGTGGCCTTGGAGGCCAAGTCCCCAGGGCCTCTAATCTGTCAGGGCCTCTTCCTCCAGCTGTGCCAACCCTGGGATCCCTCAAAGAGAACGTCTCACCCTGCGACAGAGATCACCCAAGCGGATTCGAGGTGCCAAAAACAGGATCCACGTGTCTGCGGGACATGGTCTCGGGGTTTCAACACTGCTCCTCGTCTTCTTGAGGGTCAGCTTCAGGAAGTGCCGGGAGACCACTTGCAACGTCAGGACAGCAATGTCAGGAAAAGCCACAGAGAGCTGCGCCGATGATCCGCTGCCTTTGATAGGCTCCAGTCAGGACTCCGCCCTTGACTAGTGTGGAGGGTTTGTGCATTCCTCAAACCTCTGTGCTCAGAAAACAGCGCCCAGGAAGTTCTACGGCACCCTCTGTGGAGGCCCCCTGCCCACCTGTCTCCTCGTGCTGCAAGCCACCCCGGGGACAAGCCTAGCCACGACAGCCACCAACTACATGGCCGGGGAGATACCCTCGAGCTTCCAGAAGATGCGATTCCTCTCTTTCTGCAGATGCCGTTTCTTGACCGAAAGCCACTGGTTCCCCCGGGAAGGAAGCACAAGCACACGCTCTGACCCGCACACAACCCTACCATTAGGAAATGCTCTGGGACTGCCGTCAGTCCTGCAAAAATGACTCCCTTCGCCGCCTCTTTCTACTGGGTTCTACTTGTCTCCGTGAAGTTCACCTCATGGAATTGCAGAGCCGAGGGAGACAAAAGGCAAAGGGTGCGTCATTTGGTTCTCTGTGTCCCATTTCCTTTTGGGCCGCGGGTTGGCTGTCGGGTTGCTTGGTAGTTGCCCGGCCGATTCGATACCTGGCCGTCTCTGGGAATCCACTGAAGCGGTCGACTGATGGCACATTCCATCTCATCTTCCTTTTAACCACAGATGGGACCACCACAATGTAAGCGGAGTTAGGTATCTTGTATACACACACACACTCACCCACACACACACATGCACACACACACCAACACACACCAGCTTCAGAGGAGAGGCAACTTGGCCCTTCCGGTTTCCATTCTGCTTTGAATTGATCTGAATTTCTCCATCTGCTTCTCAGGTTCCTGCCGCTGGCTTCCCCTCCTAGGTCATTATTAAGTAGTGCTCTCCATGGAGAGCTCAAGTCTCTCTGGCTACGCCCTGCCAAGAGCAGGGAAGAATAGGAACACCAGGTGTAGCCTGTGGAAACGCAAAGTGATGGAATCATCATAGCACAGACTATTTCTCTCTGGCAAAACTAGGGAGGCCTGAATCCGTCTCAGACGCCGGAGAGCGTTGATTCCCTTAGACCAGGACATGGTAGCATCTCCACTGGACTCAATCACTGCACGTTCACACGTCCCATGCCTTTCCTGCGAACGTGGGGCACCCTTGTCCCCACAGGCAGCTAAGGCTGTGGACCAATCCATTCCACATCCATGGCGATGGCTGGCTCGAAATCTTTCTCTTACATGCCTCCTATCTCAGCTGTCTGATCTCCGTGTCCTGGATGGATCCAAAGGGAAGTGTTGCTTCCAGAGCTGCCTGGGACCTGCCTGGGTGTCTTTGGAAACGGAATCCCCAATTGCGGAGGGCACAGAGACACCAAGCCAGGTGGGTGACCAATCCCAATTGGCCGGGGAAGGTGAAGATACCAGGGCAATGAGCATATAATGTTTTGATTCAAGTAATACAAAAATCAGCAAACATAAAAATAAAGGGGAGGAAAGGAAAGCTGTCCAATGAAACATGACCGACGAACCGATAAAGACACAGTACACGTAAGCAGTGGAAAGAAAGATCGAAAGCCATGTGATGCAATAGAAGGGAACTTAATTACGAGGCTGGTTTTGGGTTGCCAAAGGGGACTCGCGTCCCATACACACATGTCACAATCTGAAACAAGGGTGGAAAGGCCTTCACCGGGTCCAGTCCTAGACACAGTCCCAGATGGGGTGCATTATTGATGGACCAAGACTGAGGCAAAGAGAAAGCTATGAAAAGCTTTATACTATGCAGAGCATTAGAAGTCAGACCGACGGGCCAGGGGAATGAGACAGAGACGAAGTTAACGTTATGCAATGCTTTATTCAATGCTCATCATCGGAAGTCAGACTGACCGGTGAGGGCCGCCTCCGAAGAGGACGACCCCGCCCCGAACTAACAGGCTGGATTTATAGAGCATAACCGCAGACCTCAAGGCTCTTGGCTTCTGTGGTTAGGGCGTTTACTGCCAGAACCGATTCCAGGAACTGATCGCAGGAACCATTGGGGCATTGATTCCCGGAATGAAGTCCGTGGATGAAAATAACAGTATGGCTACCTAGGCAATTTGGAGTCGCTCTGGCTAAGCAGGCCCTAATAGTTAAACAGGTTTGAACATTCAATCGGCCCTAACAGTCCCCAGAGTCTCAACCGCACTGGTCGATGTCAGGGCTGTCATCCTGGAGACAAGCTGGCGGGAGTGGGAGAGGCACATTCCATGCAGAGGAGGGTGGGGCGGGCACATCCACCTGCCCAGGTGCAGCTCTCGGCTCAGGTGGTCCTGAAGTCCTGCTGAACACCTCTTCTCCCAAAGTTCGGAACCACTGAAGGCAGGGCTTCACTTCGACAGTAGCTGTCCAAGTGATTGGGGGTGGGCCATCCTAGGCTTTGATCAGTCGCACGCTCCCAGGTCCTGCCCAGTCGAGCGGCCAGTGCTCTGGGACCCGAGGTACTGCAGCGGCATGGCTCCCACCAGCAAATCAAGGAGTAAGTTCCCCTCAGAGGCCCTGCTCCCCGCTTGTTTTCCCCAAAGTCCCCTGTTACTTTCCGGGCTTCAGGACATTAAGAGGGGCACATGCTGGAAGGTTCTGATCCACAGAGGATTGGGGGAAGGGAATCGAGAGAGCCTTGCCCATGGCCGCCGTCGGAAGCAAAACTGAAGTCCGTGGCCAGGAGTCCCATCTAGAGTCCCGCATGGGAAAATAGGCAAGCTAGATCTCAGGGGGTAGAGTATGGGTCGAGTTTCGGCACCTCGTTCAGGTGGAAGTGACAAAAATGGAACTTTCACCTCCAACGCGGCAGCACTGGGCGGGATGTACTGTCGGATATTTCCTGGCTGTTTCTTAGGAGCAGTGGGGTCCTCTTTGCTCCTCCTCAGGTGCTTTCCTCCCTCACTCCCCCCGCGGGTCTCCTCATTCATTGGCATGCCATCACATGGCTCAGGACTGGTAGGTATCTCCCTAGTCCCTGGACTATCACCCGTTCCCACGGGCAGAGGGCAGGGTGCCAGGGCCCCTATCGAGCAGGCTCTCCAGTGAATTCGTGTGTGGATAAGGGACAATAATCTCCGGCCTGGGAATGGGTGGACAGGGCAGAAAGAGAAGAGCTGAGGCGGCACAGCCACTTCAAATGGATAGGCAAGCCATCCTTCTCCATTGGCCATTTTCCCTGCAACAGGCACACTCCCACCAGGATCCCGACGGAGGCGGCTTCTTTTGAGGCCATGGCAGAAAGAGGCTCTGCAGGCCTTGTTCCAGCAGAACCGGTACCCTGGCATCACCACCAGAGAACGACTGGCCCAAGAGCTAGACATTGCCGAGTCCAGGATCCAGGTAGGCTTGAGCTGCTCTTTCATTCTCCCTGGGTACACGTTGTGGACACTCGGTGGCTGAAGCCAGTGTATGTCAATCTCCATATCCAGCTGGGAGCTCAGTTGCTTTGGGTTCTCTTTGGGCATTCCCGGGGACCCCATGCACTTTGACGACATTGCAAGTCATTCGGTCTAAGAACACGGGGACCACTGGTTGGCATGGCCCGGGCACACCAACGGGTCAACACATCCAGGCCCACTTCCCTTAGAAATCATTTGCCCAGACTTATCGTGTGGCCCACACAAAACACTCTGAGACTTTAGGTATGAGGGACACAAAGGAATGGAAGACGCGGAGGCAGCCAGATGATAGACATAGAGATAGAGGCAGATGATGTACATTCAGATACAGATACAGATAGATCCAGTTCACCAGTGCTGCCTGAACGTCAGTTCCTCTTTTGCCACTTAGGTTTGGTTCCAGAATGAGCGCACGATACAGCTCAGGCGGAGCCGATTGGCACCTGCAAACTCCCAAGTGGAAGGGTCGTCATGTGGACAGGAACAGCCTGCAGCTTGGACTGCAGGTGAGTCCCCAGCCTACCAAACGGGTCTCTTCTGGAGCTTCTCCTTCACGCAGGAACGGGTCTGCGTGGGCTTGTCAAGGGTTTGGCAAGAGGGCTTCGGAAAGGAACCCACGTTACCTTGTTGGGTTCCCAGCGATGGACACTGTGTTTATACCGACTCTTGGGAGAGTGCATTCTTTCTGGACAGAAAGTCTTTGAGTATTCTCGTCCTAAAAGTGCCAGGAAGGACAGAGTCCTTTTCTTGGGTCACCTCAGGCTTGAGAGGCAAGTGCTGGCTTGTGTCGGTGGCTCCATGCTGACCTCATGGACTCAGGGAAGGTGAAGATATTAGGAAAATGTAAAAGCAGAAGCAAACACACACACACACACTCCCATTCACACAAACACCCACACTTTCACACACACACAGGCACACACGGACACCAACTTCTCTTTCCACACCGATGTGCCTTGGCTCCCAACCCTTCTTTCTACCTCTTTTCTCTTTTCAGAACGTTTCTTAAAGGAGGGCAGGAGAAAACGGACCGCCATTTCTCCATGCCAAACCAGTCTCCTCCTTCAAGCCTTTGAGACGAACCCATTTCCCTGCATTTCCACCAGAGAACACCTGGCCAGACTCACAGGACTCCCGGAATCCCGCATTCAGGTACATTTGCGGAGGGTGTCTGTGAACTGCTGAATGTGCAGGGGAGAGTGGCCCCTGAGACATTCCTAGAGAAACGTGGGCTCGTTGGGGTTATCCACGTGTCCCAGTGCGTGGGCAGTAGGGGGAGAGCATGGACCTTGCAAGGGATGGACTGCACATAAGCAGAATGTGTCAGCCGAAATGGGGATAGTGGGGGAGAACATGAAGGTGAGGTGGCAGTGCTCTTGTGTGTAGAAATGGTGCGTGGACATGAGTGGGGAAACGGAAAAGTTGCCACCTCTCTTTATGTCATGCAAAGTGTCAGTGCTTCAAAGGCTTGGGGGCGCTCTCCATGTGGCCCCCAGCATTTCCTGAGTGTGTGTGGGCTTGCCTACCTGTGAGTGGACACGTGGTCTTCAGTGTCCTGGAACTCAGCACCCCCCCCAAGGCGGAATGGATCCTGCTCACAAGCCACACCTTTTCTGGATAACCTAATCATCTAGGATTATCGGCCCTCGGATTCTTGGCCTGGTGGGGGAGAGGTCCCAGGGGAGGCCCAGTTGAGCAGGCTTGGTCTCCCTGAGCTCCAGAGAGACAGGTTTCTATTTAAGTACATGGAAACAGCTTTATGGTCAATGGAAGTAGACTCTCCGCAAGGCACTCCTTTGGGGCCAGAGCCCGTGAGCCTGCTTTAAGGAGGCATGTATGGGCCTGGAGCCTGACAAGTCTTGTCACTGTAAAGAGGGGAGGCTCAGCGTGCTCGCTCCTGAGAACCCCCATCTCCTCCAGCCAGCGGAGGAGACAGAGAGGCAAGTCAAACGCGGGTGTGTTTGATTTGGACTCCTGGCGGTACATGACTTCCCCTGGGGGCCCAAGACCTGTGCCTGTAGACGGAGTGTGTCGATGTGAGGCCAGTTCAGCACTTGGGCTGAAGGCCTCCAAGGCAGAGGAGGTGGTTTGCCCTTGGGGTCACACAAATCGGACACTGGGGTCAAATGCTGAGGGACGCTTGGAGGACTTGGAGTAGGCTGGGAAAGGAGGGCAGGTGGTCATCGAAGTCTTGGTCCCAAGACTCAAGGAATGGCTGGTCAGGAAGCTGCAATGGGCAAACAAAGAGAGTGCTAGGCAGGGAACAGGCAGAGCACTACAGAGGGCAGTTAAGCAAAGCAGAGCATAGCAGAACTGAGCGGCTGCCATTGCATCCAGTCAAGTGGGAATCCCGTCCAGACCAGGTGTCTCGACTTGCCCCTACTTCACAAGGACCAGGTGAAAGGAGTGAACCGAGCTGCCCTGAGATTCAGAGCAACAGACCTGGCCTTCTCCCGGAGAGATCCCACACAGGGGAAGGGGCAAGCCAAAGTGGTATCTGTCACTTCTGATTCTCATGTCCGCAACCCCTCTTCTCTGTCCCAGGTCTGGTTCCAGAACAGAAGAGCTCGGCACCCAGGGCAGAGCAGAAGTGGCCCTGCGAATGACCGGGCGGCAAACCAGGAAGCCAGTCCTCACCTGACCATTCCAGGGGACCCAGGCCCCCAGCCCGGTGTCCTCGGATGCTCTAAGCTTCTGGCTCCTTTCAATCCTCTGGGAAGCATGCAGGCTTTTGGGGCAGCGACCCTTCCTGTCCTCTCCATGGGCTTTGCCCCCCTGGTTTCTTGTGGGGGCCCTGTGAGCCAGGCCGTGGGGGCCACTATGGCCCCGCATACACAAGCCTGGCAGGGAGGAAGCAACTCTCCCACTCCTCAAGCCAGGAGGAACCATTCCATGATGGGACCGACTCAGGGAGTGTGCCTTTCAGCTCGCCACACCCGTCTTTGTCCCCTGACGCAAGGGGAATACCAGCGGCAACAGGAGCACCCTGGCTTGGCACCCGTGCCCTTCCACGGCTATCCCCTGCCTCCAGATGACAATCCTTGCCAACCAGTGCAGGAGGCAGGGCCCATGGGTAGTCACTATGACCCGCAGTGGTTGGGGGAGCGGTCCCGACTTCTCGTGAGCACAGGACAGGCTCCGGATGCAGCAGCTGGGCAGCCTGCACACGCTGAGATCCCTGGCTGGCGGTGGCAGGCACCCCCTGCTGCTGGGCTCCCTAGTGCACTGGACCCACAGCTCCCACCTTCTGCAGAAGCCTCACGTTTCTTAGAGGAGCTTCTATCAGCCACAGAGAGGGAGGAAGACACACAGCCTTTTCCGAGTGGGCATCTGTGGCAAGGGGAGGCTCCGGGACCCTTGGGTGCACCCCTCAGTGAGGAAGGGTTTTCGTCCCTGCTGGCCATGCTGCACGATTCCACGTGGCCTCACGCCTAGGACCAGGGAGGCCTCGGCTTCCCCACTCCCCATTCATTCAGACTTCCTTTTCTGAGAGGCAGTCCATTACAGGACAGCAAGGACGAGGAACAGGAAGCAAGGTCCATGCTCCAGAGGAAGACCGAGTCCCAAAGGAGCAACTGCCTCTTGGAAGGACAGAAGTGTGTTCCTCCCAGCCCCGTGGACGGAGCTCCATGGCATTCCCGATCGTCATCAATCGACTCAAGGCACCTGAAGGCATTAAGGACCCTGGGCTCTTTATACACTCCCCGACACCTGAGTGACCACTGGCAGGACACAAACCGGCCATCCTCCCTGCCATCACCCTAGACTCTGGCGCCAGGGAATCCCTGGCCCTGGCAGCGAACCCAAGCAAGGAAGAGAAGTTAGAGAACACCTCCCCCATGCCTTTGCCCCCTGATGAAGGGGAACATCCAATCTGCAGAAGCTGACCGTGTAGACCAACACAGCGTGCTACATATCTCACCTGAGGGGGCCCAGGGAGGCCAAGCCATCCGGGCTGTGAGGGCACGGAACCGGCCAAACGGGAAACAACTGCAGGCCACCATGGCCCAGAGATCCTCTCCCAGCCAAAGTCCAGAATGCCCTGTGGACTTTGCCTGGCTTATTGCCCTGGAGCCTTTCCAGGGGACACAGCATGACAGTTCCGAGGGCAAACGTCAGTCTCAGAAGGCATTCCAGAAGTGAGGGGACCAATGTGGTTCTTTCCAGAACCTTTACACTTCTTTTTTTTCCCTGTCTCTGGTTGGTGTCTATCGGCGTGCCTCACTATGTACAATGTACTCTCGCTTCTCAGGAAGAAGGACCATATTCCCTGTCAGCGTCTTTGTGATCTTCCTTTGGCGGGGTCACTCCTCTCCCTTGCGAAAGGGGACTTTGAGGAAAACCATCCTGGATTTTCAAGGTCCATGGGACACTCCATTGACATAATAAACCTATCTTTGTCTCCCCACTACGGTGTCTGGTCGTGATTCATTCCGTTCCCCGAACATCCGGGCATGCTTGCCCATCCTCAGAGCCTGGCGTTGCTTTGTGGCCCGGGGATGGACTGTGGAAGCCATCGGCATGCCCACGTGTAGCTGAGAGCTTCTGGCACAGAGAAACCCAAGAGGCTGCACCAACACTTCCTAGCAGTCTTCCCACTCCGCCTGCATGGATGGTGCCTTCTGTGCAAGCAATCTTCCAAGGGATGTAGGTGGAGCGCAAGTGGAAGTCATTCCCCACTCATTGTACCTGACCCCACTCTTCTCAGCGGAGGCCAAATTCACACGTAGGGAACATCATGGAGGGCAGGCAATGAATCACCGCCCCCCCACCTTGCTTTTTGCCCCTGTCCTTCCTCCTTTTCTCTCTTTCCCTTTCTTCAGATCTCAGCCTATCGTTCCCTCTCCCTCTATCTCCTTTTCTTTCACACATGGACACCTACAGATGTCCACACAGTCTCACGATCATGCTTATGCTTCTGAGAGTATGGGTACAGAACCTCTGGTGGAAAGGATGTGGTCAAAACCTTTTGTAGACTAAGGTGGGCATCGCCGGGTTATTTCCTCAGTTTTTTCTTCTGTCCCTACCTCTTTCCCATGTGCCCTGGGAAATGAGAGGTTGTGGATTTGGTTTCTTGAGTCCACCCCTAAATCCATGGCCAACACGTATGGGTTCCAAGTTGCAAGGAACCAAAGTAGTCTGACCTTGGTCACTTCCACCCAACTCGATCTCTGTCAGTATCCACATGCTCTTTTGCACTGATATATCTGTAGCCCCATGTTGCTACTTGCCTATTTCCACAGGTGGGTCGCTGATATGTCTCTGTGGATGGAGCTTGTGTTGGAAACCCTCCATATCTCACCAGCCCTAGTGGTTTGTTCTTCAGTTGGCTCTATGGACACATCTACCTTTGCTTTTGTAGACTGGGTGGAAGGTAGTGTCCCTCCCTCCCCGAACAGAGTGGGTTAGGATATCTGGAGAGTGCCTAGCCAAAGTGTCCTCGGGACAGACGGGGTTTGGGCTGTGTCTAGAGAAGCTACGTATCGGAATGGCTCTCTTGTCGTGTTGGGAGGACCTCGGTCTCCTCTGATCGTGTTTGCAAGGTCTATTGTCTCTTGGGGCTGGCCCCTCTGCACACATGATGTGGAGCGAAGAACGGGGCTGCAGCCACATTGGGGTCCAAAGCCAGCCAAAACAGATGCTCAAGTACGGACATGAGCCCTGGAGCCTGTCCTCTCCATGCGTGGCCAGTGCCATGCACATCAGTGAGGTCTCAAGCCTCTGGCTGATGTGCAACATGCAGCACCACTCTGGAAAATAGCTTGGCAGAGGAGATAGATGTCCATTGGAAGCTGGAGGAAGTCTGCCCGTTAGCGGGTTGTTACTCGTGGCCTTGGAGGCCAAGTCCCCAGGGCCTCTGATCTGTCAGGGCCTCTTCCTCCAGCTGTGCAAACCCTGGGATCCCTCAAAGAGAACGTCTCGCCCTCCGACAGAGATCACCCAAGCGGATTCGAGGTGCCAAAAACAGGATCCACGTGTCTGCGGGACATGGTCTCGGGGATTCAACACTGCTCCTCGTCTTCTTGAGGGCCAGCTTCAGGAAGTGCCGGGAGACCACTTGCAACGTCAGGACAGCAATGTCTGGAAAAGGCACAGAGAGCTGCGCCGATGATCCACTGCCTTTGATAGGCTCCAGTCAGGACTCCGCCCTTGACTAGTGTGGGGGGTTTGTGCATTCCTCAAACCTCTGTGCTCAGAAAACAGCGCCCAGGAAGTTCTAGGGCACCCTCTGTGGAGGCCCCCTGCCCACCTGTCTCCTCGTGCTACAAGCGACCCCAGCGACAAGCCTAGCCATGAGAGCCACCAACTCCCTGGCCGGGGAGATACCCTCGAGCTTCCAGAAGATGCGATTCCTCTCTTTCTGCAGATGCCGTTTCTTGACCGAAAGCCACTGGTTCCCCGGGAAGGAAGCACAAGCACACGCTCTGACCCGCACACAACCCTACCATTAGGAAATGCTCTGGGACTGCCGTCAGTCCTGCAAAAATGACTCCTTTCGCCGCCTCTTTCTACTGGGTTCTACTTGTCTCTGTGTGGTTCACCACATGGATTTGCAGAGCCGAGTGAGCCAAAAGGCAAAGGGTGCGTCATTTGGTTCTCTGTGTCCCATTTCCTTTTGGGCCGCTGGTTGGCTGTCGGGTTGCTTGGTAGTTGCCCGGCCGATTCGATAACTGGCCGTCTCTGGGAATCCACTGAAGCGGTCGACTGATGGCACATTCCATCTCATCTTCCTTTTAACCACAGATGGGACCACCAAAATGTAAGCGGAGTTAGGTATATTGTATACACACACACACTCACCCACACACACACCCACACACACACACATGCACACACACACCAACACACACCAGCTTCAGAGGAGAGGCAACTTGGCCCTTCCGGTTTCCATTCTGCTTTGAATTGATCTTAATTTCTCCATCTGCTTCTCAGGTTCCTGCAGCTGGCTTCTCCTCCTAGGTCATTATTAAGTAGGGCTCTCCATGGAGAGCTCAAGTCTCTCTGGCTACGCCCTGCCCAGAGCAGGGAAGAATAGGAACACCAGGTGTAGCCTGTGGAAACGCAAAGTGATGGAGTCATCATAGCACAGACTATTTCTCTCTGGCAAAACTAGGGAGGCCTGAATCCGTCTCAGACGCCGGAGAGTGTTGATTCCCTTAGACCAGGACATGGTAGCATCTCCACTGGACTCAATTACTGCACGTTCACACGTCCCATGCCTTTCCTCCGAACGTGGGGCACCCTTGTCCCCACAGGCAGCTAAGGCTGTGGACCAATCCATTCCACATCCATGGCGATGGCTGGCTCGAAATCTTTCTCTTACATGCCTCCTATCTCAGCTGTCTGATCTCAGTGTCCTGGATGGATCCAAAGGGAAGTGTTGCTTCCAGAGCTGCCTGGGACCTGCCTGGGTGTCTTTGGAAACGGAATCCCCAATTGCGGAGGGCACAGAGACACCAAGCCAGGTGGGTGACCAATCCCAATTGGCCGGGGAAGGTGAAGATACCAGGGCAATGAGCATATAATGTTTTGATTCAAGTAATACAAAAATCAGCAAACATAAAAACAAAGGGGAGAAAAGGAAAGCTGTCCAATGAAACATGACCGACGTACCGATAAGGACACAGTACACGTAAGCAGTGGAAAGAAAGATCGAAAGCCATGTGATGCAATAGAAGGGAACTTAATTACGAGGCTGGTCTTGGGTTGCCAAAGGGGACTCGCGTCCCACACACACATGTCACAATCTGAAACAAGGGTGGAAAGGCCTTCACCGGGTCCAGTCCTAGACACAGTCCCGGATGGGGTGCATTATCGAAGGACCAAGACTGAGGCAAAGAGAAAGTTATGAAAAGCTTTATACTATGCAGAGCATTAGAAGTCAGACCGACCGGCCAGGGGATCGAGACAGAGATGAAGTGTACGTTATGCAATGCTTTATTCAATGCTAAGCATCGGAAGTCAGACTGACCGGCGAAAGCCGCCTCCGAAGAGGACGACCCCGCCCCGATCTAACAGGCTAGATTTATAGAGCATAACCGCAGAACTCAAGGCTCTTGGCTTCTGTGGTTAGGGCGTTTACTGCCAGAACCGATTCCAGGAACTGATCGCAGGAACCATTGGGGCATTGATTCCAGGAATGAAGTCCGTGGATGAAAATAACAGTATGGCTACCTAGGCAATTTGGAGTCGCTCTGGCTGAGCAGGCCCTAAGAGTTAAACAGGTTTGAACATTCAATCGGCCCTAACAGTCCCCAGAGTCTCAACCGCACTGGTCGATGTCAGGGCTGTCATCCTGGAGACAAGCTGGCGGGAGTGGGAGAGGCACATTCCATGCAGAGGAGGGTGGGGCGGGCACATCCACCTGCCCAGGTGCAGCTCTCGGCTCAGGTGGTCCTGAAGTCCTGCTGAACACCTCTTCTCCCAAAGTTCGGAACCACTGAAGGCAGGGCTTCACTTCGACAGCAGCTGTCCAAGTGATTGGGGGTGGGCCATCCTAGGCTTTGATCAGTCGCACGCTCCCAGGTCCTGCCCAGTCGAGCGGCAAGTGCTCTGGGACCCGAGGTACTGCAGCGGCATGGCTCCCACCAGCAAATCAAGGAGTAAGTTCCCCTCAGAGGCCCTGCTCCCCGCTTGTTTTCCCCAAAGTCCCCTGTTACTTTCCGGGCTTCAGGACATTAAGAGGGGCACATGCTGGAAGGTTCTGATCCACAGAGGATTAGGGGAAGGGGATCGAGAGAGGCTTGCCCATGGCCCGGGCACACCAACGGGTCAACACATCCAGGCCGACTTCCCTTAGAAATCATTTGCCCAGACTTATCGTGTGGCCCACACAAAACTCTCTGAGACTTTAGGTATGAGGGACACAAAGGAATGGAAGATACGGAGTCAGCCAGATGATAGACATAGAGATAGAGGCAGATGATGTACATTCAGATACAGATACAGATAGATCCAGTTCACCAGTGCTGCCTGAACGTCAGTTCCTCTTTTGCCACTTAGGTTTGGTTCCAGAATGAGCGCACGAGACAGCTCAGTCAGAGCCGATTGGCACCTGCAAACTCCCAAGTGGAAGGGTCGTCGTGTGGACAGGAACAGCCTGCAGCTTGGACTGCAGGTGAGTCCCCAGCCTACCAAACGGGTCTCTTCTGGAGCTTCTCCTTCACCCAGGAACGGGTCTGCGTGGGCTTGTCAAGGGTTTGGCCTGAGGGCTTCGGAAAGGAACCCATGTTACCTTGTTGGGTTCCCAGCGATGGACACTGTGTTTATACCGACTCTTGGGAGAGTGCATTCTTTCTGGACAGAAAGGCTTTGAGTATTCTTGTCCTAAAAGTGCCAGGAAGGACAGAGTCGTTTTCTTGGGTCACCTCAGGCTTGAGAGGCAAGTGCTGGCTTGTGTTGGTGGCTCCATGCTGACCTCATGGACTCAGGGAAGGTGAAGATATTAGGAAAATGTAAAAGCAGAAGCAAACACACACACACACACACACACTCCAATTCACACACACACCCACACTTTCACACACACAGGCACACACGGACACCAACTTCCCTTTCCACACCGATGTGCCTTGGCTCCAACCCTTCTTTCTACCTCTTTTCTCTTTTCAGAACGTTTCCCAAAGGAGGGCAGGAGAAAACGGACCGCCATTTCTCCATGCCAAACAAGTCTCCTCCTTCAAGCCTTTGAGACGAACCCATTTCCCTGCATTTCCACCAAGAACACCTGGCCAGACTCACAGGACTCCCGGAATCCCGCATTCAGGTACATTTGCGGAGGGTGTCTGTGAACTGCTGAATGTGCAGGGGAGAGTGGCCCCTGAGACATTCCTAGAGAAACGTTGGCTCGTTGGGGTTATCCACGTGTCCCAGTGCGTGGGCAGTAGGGGGAGAGCATGGACCTTGCAAGGGATGGACTGCACATAAGCAGAATGTGTCAGCCGAAATGGGGATAGTAGGGGAGAACATGAAGGTGAGGTGGCAGTGCCCGTGTGTGTAGAAATGGTGCGTGGACATGAGTGGCTAAACGGAAAACTTGCCACCTCTCTTTAGGTCATGCAAAGTGTCAGTGCTTCAAAGGCTTGGGGGCGCTCTCCATGTGGCCCCCAGCATTTCCTGAGTGTGTGTGGGCTTGCCTACCTGTGAGTGGACACGTGGTCTTCAGTGTCCTGGGACTCAGCACCCCCCCCAAGGCGGGAATGGATCCTGCTCACAAGCCACACCTTTTCTGGATAACCTAATCATCTAGGATTATCGGCCCTCGGATTCTTGGCCTGGTGGGGGAGAGGTCCCAGGGGAGGCCCAGTTGAGCAGGCTTGGTCTCCCTGAGCTCCAGAGAGACAGGTTTCTAGTTAAGTACATGGAAACAGCTTTATGGTCAATGGAAGTAGACTCTCCGCAAGGCACTCCTTTGGGGCCAGAGCCCATGAGCCTTTTTTAAGGAGGCATGTATTGGCATGGAGCCCGACAAGTCTTGTCACTGTAAAGAGGGGAGGCTCAGCGTGCTCGTTCCTGAGAACCCCCATCTCCTCCAGCCAGCGGAGGAGACAGAGAGTCAAGTCAAACGCGGGTGTGGTTGATTTGGACTCCTGGCTGTCTATGACTACCCCTGGGGGCCCAAGACCTGTGCCTGTAGACGGAGTGTGTCGATGTGAGGCCAGTTCAGGACTTGGGCTGAAGGCCTCCAAGGCCGAGGAGGTGGTTTGCCCTTGGGGTCACACGAATCGGACACTGGGGGTCAAAAGCTGAGGGACGCTTGGAGGACTTGGAGTAGGCTGGGCAATAGGGCAGGTGGTCATCGAAGTCTTGGTCCCAAGACTCAAGGAATGGCTGGTCAGGAAGCTTCAATGGGCAAACAAAGAGAGTGCTAGGCAGGGACCAGGCAGAGCACTACAGAGGGCAGTTAAGCAAAGCAGAGCATAGCAGAACTGAGCGGCTGCCATTGCATCCAGTCAACTTGGAATCCCGTCCAGACCAGGTGTCTCGACTTGCCGCTCCTTCACAAGGACCAGGTGAAAGGAGTGAACCGAGCTGCCCTGAGATTCAGAGCAACAGACCTGGCCTTCTCCCGGAGAGATCCCACACAGGGGAAGGGGCAAGCCAAAGTGGTATCTGTCACTTCTGATTCTCATGTCCGCAACCCCTCTTCTCTGTCCCAGGTCTGGTTCCAGAACAGAAGAGCTCGGCACCCAGGGCAGAGCAGAAGTGGCCCTGCGAATGACCGGGCGGCAAACCAGGAAGCCAGTCCTCACCTGACCATTCCAGGGGACCCAGGCCCCCAGCCCGGTGTCCTCGGATGCTCTCAGCTTCTGGCTCCTTCCAATCCTCTGGGAAGCATGCAGGCTTTTGGGGCAGCGACCCTTCCTGTCCTCTCCATGGGCTTTGCCCCCCTGGTTTCTTGTGGGGGCCCCGTGAGCCAGGCCGTGGGGGCCACTATGGCCCCGCGTACCCAAGCCTGGTAGGGAGGAAGCAACTCTCCCACTCCTCAAGCCATGAGGAACCATTCCATGATGGGACCGACTCAGGGAGTGTGTCTTTCAGCTCGCCACACCCGTCTTTGTCCCCTGAGGCAAGGGGAATGCCAGCGGCAACAGGAGCACCCTGGCTTGGCACCCGTGCTCTTCCACGGCTATCCCCTGCCTCCAGATGACAATCCTTGCCAAGCAGTGCCGGAGGCAGGGCCCATGGGTAGTCACTATGCCCCACATTGGTTGGGGGAGCGGTCCCGACTTCTCGTGAGCACAGGACAGGCTCCGGATGCAGCAGCTGGGCAGCCTGCACACGCTGAGATCCCTGGCTGGCGGTGGCAGGCACCCCCTGCTGCTGGGCTCCCTAGTGCACTGGACCCACAGCTCCCACCTTCTGCAGAAGCCTCACGTTTCTTAGAGGAGCTTCTATCAGCCACAGAGAGGGAGGAAGACACACAGCCTTTTCCGAGTGGGCATCTTTGGCAAGGGGAGGCTCCGGGACCCTTGGAAGCACCCCTCAGTGAGGAGGAGTTTTCGTCCCTGCTGGCCATGCTGCACGATTCCACGTGGCCTCACGCCTAGGACCAGGGAGGCCTCGGCTTCCCCACTCCCCATTCATTCAGACTTCCTTTTCTGAGAGGCAGTCCATTACAGGACAGCAAGGACGAGGAACAGGAAGCAAGGTCCATGCTCCAGAGGAAGACCGAGGCCCAAAGGAGCAACTGCCTCTTGGAAGGACAGAAGGGTGTTCCGCCCAGCCCCGTGGACGGAGGTCCATGGCATTCCCGATCGTCATCAAACGACTCAAGGCACCTGAAGGCATTAAGGACCCTGGGCTCTTTATACACTCCCCGACACCTGATTGACCACTGGCAGGACACACACAGGCCATCCTCCCTGCCATCACCCTGGACTCTGGCGCCAGGGAAACCCTGGCCCTGGCAGCGAACCCAAGAAAGGAAAAGAAGTTAGAGGACACCTCCCCCATGCCTTTGCCTCCTGATGAAGTGGAACATCCAATCTGCAGAAGCTGAACGTGTAGACCAACACAGCGTGCTACATATCTCCTCTGAGGGGGCCCAGGGAGGCCAAGCCATCCGGGCTGGGAGGGCTCGGAACCGGCCAAACGGGAAACAACCGCAGGCCCCCATGGCCCAGAGATCCTCTCCCAGCCAAAGTCCAGAATGCCCTGTGGACTTTGCCTGGCTTATTGCCCTGGAGCCTTTCCAGGGGACACAGCATGACAGTTCCGAGGGCAACCATCAGACTCAGAAGGCATTCCAGAAGTGAGGGGACCAATGTGGTTCTTTCCAAACTTTAGCACTTCTTTTCTTTCCCTGTCTCTGGTTGGTGTCTATCGGCGTGCCTCACTATGTACAATGTACTCTCGCTTCTCAGGAAGAAGGATGATATTCCCTGTCAGCGTCTTTGTGATCTTCCTTTGGCGAGGTCACTCCTCTCTCTTGCGAAATGGAACTTTGAGGAAAACCATCCTGGATTTTCAAGGTCCATGGGACACTCCATTGACATAATAAACCTGTCTTTGTCTCCCCACTACGGTGTCTGGTCGTGATTCATCCCGTTCCCTGAACGTTAGGGCATGCTTGCCCATCCTCAGAGCCTGGCGATGCTTGTGGCCCGGGGATGGACTGTGGAATCCATCGGCATGCCCACGTGTAGCTGAGAGCTTCTGGCACAGAGAAACATAAGAGGCTGCACCAACACTTCCTAGCAGTCTTCCCACTCCGCCTGCATGGATGGTGCCTTCTGTGCAAGCAATCTTCCAAGGGATGTAGGTGGAGCGCAAGTGGAAGTCGTTCCCCACTCATTGTACCTGACCCCACTCTTCTCAGCGGAGGCCAAATTCACACGTATAGAACATCATGGAGGGCAGGCAATGAATCACCGCCCCCCCCACCTTGCTTTTTGCCCCTGTCCTTCCTCCTTTTCTCTCTTTCCCTTTCTTCAGATCTCAGCCTATCGTTCCCTCTCCCTCTATCTCATTTTCTTTCACACATGGACACCTACAGATGTCCACACAGTCTCACGATAATGCTTATGCTTCTGAGAGTATGGGTACAGAACCTCTGATGGAAAGGATGTGGTCAAAACCTTTTGTAGACTAAGGTGGGCATCGCCGGGTTATTTCCTCAGTTTTTTCTTCTGTCCCTACCTTTTTCCCATGTGCCTTGGGAAATGAGAGTTTGTGGATTTGATTTCTTGAGTCCACCCCTAAATCCATGGCCAACACGTATGGGTTTCAAGTTGCAAGGAACCAAAGTAGTCTGACCTTGGTCACTTCCACCCAACTCGATCTCTGTCAGTATCCACATGCTCTTTTGCACTGATATATCTATAGCCCCATGTTGCTACTTGCCTAGTTCCACAGTTGGGTCGCTTATGTCTCTGTGGATGGATCTTGTGTTGGAAACCCTCCATATCTCACCAGCTCTAGTGGTTTGTTCTTCAGTTGGCTCTATGGACACATCTACCTTTGGTTTTGTAGACTGGGTGGAAGGTAGTGTCCCTCCCTCCCCGAACAGAGTGGGTTAGGATATCTGGAGAGTGCCTAGCCATAGTGTCCTCGGGACAGACGGGGTTTGGGCTGTGTCTAGAGAAGCTACGTGTCGGAATGGCTCTCTTGTCGTGTTGGGAGGACCTCGGTCTCCTCTGATCGTGTTTGCAAGGTCTATGGACTCTTGGGGCTGGCCCCTCTGCACACATGATGTGGAGGGAAGAACGGGGCTGCAGCCATATTGGGGTCCAAAGCCAGCCACAACATATGCTCAAGTACGGACATGAGCCCTGGAGACTGTCCTCTCCATGCGTGGCCAGTGCCATGCACATCAGTGAGGTCTCAAGCCTCTGGCAGATGTGCAACATGCAGCACCACTCTGGAAAATAGCTTGGCAGAGGAGATAGATGCCAATTGGAAGCTGGAGGAAGTCTGCCCGTTAGCGGGTTGTTACTCGTGGCCTTGGAGGCCAAGTCCCCAGGGCCTTTGATCTGTCAGGGCCTCTTCCTCCAGCTGTGCCAACCCTAGGATCCCTCAAAGAGAACGTCTCGCCCTCCGACAGAGATCACCCAAGCGGATTCGAGGTGCCAAAAACAGGATCCACGTGTCTGCGGGACATGGTCTCGGGGTTTCAACACTGCTCCTCGTCTTCTTGAGGGCCAGCTTCAGGAAGTGCCGGGAGACCACTTGCAACGTCAGGACAGCAATGTCTGGAAAAGCCACAGAGAGTTGCGCTGATGATCCGCTGCCTTTGATAGGCTCCAGTCAGGACTCCGCCCTTGACTAGTGTGGGGGGTTTGTGCAATCCTCAAAACTCTGTGCTTAGAAAACAGCGCCCAGGAAGTTCTAGGGCACCCTCTGTGGAGGCCCCCTGCCCACCTGTCTCCTCGTGCTGCAAGCCACCCCGGGGACAAGCCTAGCCACGACAGCCACCAACTCCCTGGCCGGGGAGATACCCTCGAGCTTCCAGAAGATGCGATTCCTCTCTTTCTGCAGATGCCGTTTCTTGACCGAAAGCCACTGGTTCCCCCGGGAAGGAAGCACAAGCACACGCTCTGACCCGCACACAACCCTACCATTAGGAAATGCTCTGGGACTGCCGTCAGTCCTGCAAAAATGACTCCCATCGCCGCCTCTTTCTACTGCGTTCTACTTGTCTCCGTGGGGTTCACCACATGGAATTGCAGAGCCGAGTGAGCCAAAAGGCAAAGGGTACGTCATTTGGTTCTCTGTGTCCCATTTCCTTTTGGGCCGCTGGTTGGCTGTCGGGTTGCTTGGTAGTTGCCCGGACGATTCGATACCTGGCCGTCTCTGGGAATCCACTGAAGCGGTCGACTGATGGCACATTCCATCTCATCTTCCTTTTAACCACAGATGGGACCACCACAATGTAAGCGGAGTTAGGTATATTGTATACACACACACACTCACCCACCCACACACACCCAAACACACACACATGCACACACACACCAACACACACCAGCTTCAGAGGAGAGGCAACTTGGCCCTTCCGGTTTCCATTCTGCTTTGAATTGATCTTAATTTCTCCATCTGCTTCTCAGGTTCCTGCAGCTGGCTTCTCCTCCTAGGTCATTATTAAGTAGGGCTCTCCATGGAGAGCTCAAGTCTCTCTGGCTACGCCCTGCCCAGAGCAGGGAAGAATAGGAACACCAGGTGTAGCCTGTGGAAACGCAAAGTGATGGAGTCATCATAGCACAGACTATTTCTCTCTGGCAAAACTAGGGAGGCCTGAATCCGTCTCAGACGCCGGAGAGTGTTGATTCCCTTAGACCAGGACATGGTAGCATCTCCACTGGACTCAATCACTGCACGTTCACACGTCCCATGCCTTTCCTCCGAACGTGGGGCACCCTTGTCCCCACAGGCAGCTAAGGCTGTGGACCAATCCATTCCACATCCATGGCGATGGCTGGCTCGAAATCTTTCTCTTACATGTCTCCTATCTCAGCTGTCTGATCTCAGTGTCCTGGATGGATCCAAAGGGAAGTGTTGCTTCCAGAGCTGCCTGGGACCTGCCTGGGTGTCTTTGGAAACGGAATCCCCAATTGCGGAGGGCACAGAGACACCAAGCCAGGTGGGTGACCAATCCCAATTGGCCGGGGAAGGTGAAGATACCAGGGCAATGAGCATATAATGTTTTGATTCAAGTAATACAAAAATCAGCAAACATAAAAACAAAGGGGAGAAAAGGAAAGCTGTCCAATGAAACATGACCGACGTACCGATAAAGACACAGTACACGTAAGCAGTGGAAAGAAAGATCGAAAGCCATGTGATGCAATAGAAGGGAACTTAATTACGAGGCTGGTCTTGGGTTGCCAAAGGGGACTCGCGTCCCACACACACATGTCACAATATGAAACAAGGGTGGAAAGGCCTTCACCGGGTCCAGTCCTAGACACAGTCCCAGATGGGGTGCATTATCGAAGGACCAAGACTGAGGCAAAGACAAAGCTATGAAAAGCTTTATACTATGCAGAGCATTAGAAGTCAGACCGACCCGCCAGGGGAACGAGACAGAGATGAAGTGTACGTTATGCAATGCTTTATTCAATGCTCAGCATCGGAAGTCAGACTGACCGGCGAGGGCCGCCTCCGAAGAGGACGACCCCACCCCGATCTAACAGGCTGGATTTATAGAGCATAACCGCAGACCTCAAGGCTCTTGGCTTCTGTGGTTAGGGCGTTTACTGCCAGAACCGATTCCAGGAACTGATCACAGGAACCATTGGGGCATTGATTCCCGGAATGAAGTCCGTGGATGAAAATAACAGTATGGCTACCTAGGCAATTTGGAGTCGCTCTGGCTAAGCAGGCCCTAATAGTTAAACAGGTTTGAACATTAAATCGGCCCTATCAGTCCCCAGAGTCTCAACCGCACTGGTCGATGTCAGGGCTGTCATCCTTGAGACAAGCTGGCGGGAGTGGGAGAGGCACATTCCATGCAGAGGAGGGTGGGGCGGGCACATCCACCTGCCCAGGTGCAGCTCTCGGCTCAAGTGGTCCTGAAGTCCTGCTGAACACCTCTTCTCCCAAAGTTCGGAACCACTGAAGGCAGGGGTTCACTTCGAAAGCAGCTGTCCAAGTGATTGGGGGTGGGCCATCCTAGGCTTTGATCAGTCGCACGCTCCCAGGTCCTGCCCAGCCGAGCGGCCAGTGCTCTGGGACCCGAGGTACTGCAGCGGCATGGCTCCCACCAGCAAATCAAGGAGTAAGTTCCCCTCAGAGGCCCTGCTCCCCGCTTGTTTTCCCCAAAGTCCCCTGTTACTTTCCGGGCTTCAGGACATTAAGAGGGGCACATGCTGGAAGGTTCTGATCCACAGAGGATTGGGGGAAGGGGATCAAGAGAGGCTTGCCCATGGCCGCCGTCAGAAGCAAAACTGAAGTCGGTGGCCAGGAGTCCCAACTAGAGTCCCGCTTGGGAAAATAGGCAAGCTAGATCTCAGGGGGTAGAGTATGGTTCGAGGTTCGGCACCTTGTTCAGGTGGAAGTGACAAAAATGGAACTTTCACCTCCAACGCGGCAGCACTCGGCGGGATGTACTGTCAGATTTTTCCTGGCTGTTTCTTTGGAGCAGTGGGGTCCTCTTTGCTCCTCCTCAGGTGCTTTCCTCCCTCACTCCCCCCGCGGGTCTCCTCATTCATTGGCATACCATCACATGGCTCAGGACTGGTTGGTATCTCCCTAGTCCCTGAACTATCACCCGTTCCCACGGGCAGAGGGCAGGGTGCCAGGGCCCCTAAAGAGCAGGCTCTCCAGTGATTTCGTGTGTGGATAAGGGACAATAATCTCCGGCCTGGGAATGGGTGGACAGGGCAGAAAGGGAAGAGCTGAGGCGGCACAGCCACTTCGCATGGCTAGGCAAGCCTTCCTACTCCAGTGGCCATTTTCCCTGCAACAGGCACACTCCCACCAGGATCCCGACGGAGGCGGCTTCTTTTGAGGCCATGGCAGAAAGAGGCTCTGCAGGCCTTGTTCCAGCAGAACCGGTACCCTGGCATCACCACCAGAGAACGACTGGCCCAAGAGCTAGACATTCCCGAGTCCAGGATCCAGGTAGGCTTGAGCTTCTCTTTCATTCTCCCTAGGTCACAAGTTGTGGACACTATGTGGCTGAAGCCAGTGTATGTCAATCTCCATATCCAGCTGGGAGCTCAGTTGCTTTGGGTTCTCTTTGGGCGTTCCCGGGGACCCCATGCCCTTTGACGACATTGCAAGTCATTCGGTCTAAGAACACGGGGACCACTGGTTGGCATGGCCCGGGCACACCAACGGGTCAACACATCCAGGCCGACTTCCCTTGGAAATCATTTGCCCAGACTTATCGTGTGGCCCACACAAAACTCTCTGAGTCTTTAGTTATGAGGGACACAATGGAATGGAAATACGGAGGCAGCCAGATGATAGACATAGAGATAGAGGCAGATGATGTACATTCAGATACAGATAGAGATAGATCCAGTTCATCAGTGATGCCTGAACGTCAGTTCCTCTGTTGCCACTTAGGTTTGGTTCCAGAATGATCGCACGAGACAGCTCAGGCGGAGCCGATTGGCACCTGCAAACTCCCAAGTGGAAGGGCCATCGTGTGGACAGGAACAGCCTGCAGCTTGGACTCCAGGTGAGTCCCCAGCCTACCAAACGCGTCTCTTCTGGAGCTTCTCCTTCACGCAGGAACGGGTCTGCGTGGGCTTGTCAAGGGTTTGGCAAGAGGGCTTCGGGAAGAACCCACGTTACCTTGTTGGGATCCCAGCGATGGACACTGTGTTTATACCAACTCTTGGGCGAGTGCATTCTTTCTGGACAGAAAGGCTTTGAGTATTCTCGTCCTAAAAGTGCCAGGAAGGACAGAGTCCTTTTCTTGGGTCACCTCAGGCTTGAGAGGCAAGTGCTGGCTTGTGTGGGTGGCTCCATGCTGACCTCATGGACTCAGGGAAGGTGAAGATATTAGGAAAATGTAAAAGCAGAAGCAAACACACACACACACACACACACACACACACACTCCCATTCACACACACACCCACAGTTTCACACACACACAGGCACACACGGACACCAACTTCCCTTTCCACACCGATGTGCCTTGGCTCCCAACCCTTCTTTCTACCTCTTTTCTCTTTTCAGAACGTTTCCCAAAGCAGGTCAGGAAAAAACGGACCAACATTTCTCCATGCCAAACCAGTCTCCTCCTTCAAGCCTTTGAGACGAACCCATTTCCCTGCATTTCCACCAGAGAACACCTGGCCAGACTCACAGGACTCCCGGAATCCCGCATTCAGGTACATTTGCGGAGGGTGTCTGTGAACTGCTGAATGTGCAGGGGAGAGTGGCCCCTGAGACATTCCTAGAGAAACGTGGCTCGTTGGGGTTATCCACGTGTCCCAGTGCGTGGGCAGTAGGGGGAGAGCATGGACCTTGCAAGGGATGGACTGCACATAAGCAGAATGTGTCAGCCGAAATGGGGATAGTAGGGGAGAACATGAAGGTGAGGTGGCAGTGCCCGTGTGTGTAGAAATGGTGCGTGGACATGAGTGGGGAAACGGAAAAGTTGCCACCTCCCTTTAGGTCATGCAAGGTGTCAGTGCTTCAAAGGCTTCTGGGCGCTCTCCATGTGGCCCCCAGCATTTCCTGAGTGTGTGTGGGCTTGCCTACCTGTGAGTGGACACGTGGCCTTCAGTGTCCTGGGACTCAGCACCCCCCCCAAGGCGGAATGGATCCTGCTCACAAGCCACACCTTTTCTGGATAACCTAATCATCTAGGATTATCGGCCCT
This sequence comes from Mustela nivalis, assembly GCF_964662115.1. Classification (NCBI taxonomy): domain Eukaryota; kingdom Metazoa; phylum Chordata; class Mammalia; order Carnivora; family Mustelidae; genus Mustela; species Mustela nivalis. The sequence goes on along the minus strand of NW_028135719.1, from coordinate 213,268 downwards.
CGGATTCTTGGCCTGGTGGGGGAGAGGTCCCAGGGTAGCCCCAGTTGAGCAGGCTTGGTCTCCCTGAGCTCCAGAGAGACTGGGTTCTAGTTAAGTACATGTGAAACAGCTTTATGGTCAATGGAAGTAGACGCTCCGCAAGGCACTCCTTCGGGGCCAGAACCCATGAGCCTGCTTTAAGGAGGCATGTATGGGCCTGGACCTAACAAGTCTTGTCACTGTAAAGAGGGGGGGATCAGCGTGCTCGCTCCTGAGAACCCCCATCTCCTCCAGCCAGCGGAGGAGACAGAGAGGCAAGACAAACGCGGGTGTGGTTGATTTGGACTCCTGGCGGTCCATGACTTCCCCTGGGGGCCCAAGACCTGTGCCTGTAGACGGAGTGTGTCGATGTGAGGCCAGTTCAGCACTTGGGCTGAAGGCCTCCAAGGCAGAGGAGGTGGTTTACCCTTGGGGTCACACGAATCGGACACTGGGGGTCAAATGCTGAGGGACGTTTGGAGGACTTGGAGTAGGCTGGGCAAGGAGGGCAGGTGGTCATCGAAGTCTTGGTCCCAAGACTCAAGGAATGGCTGGTCAGGAAGCTGCAATGGGCAAACAAAGAGAGTGCTAGGCAGGGACTAGGCAGAGCACTACAGAGGGGAGTTAAGCAAAGCAGAGCATAGCAGAACTGAGTGGCTGCCATTGCATACAGTCAAGTGGGAATCCCGTCCAGACCAGGTGTCCACAGTTGCCTGGGACTTGCCCCTACTTCACAAGGACCAGGTGAAAGGAGTGAACCGAGCTGCCCTGATATTCAGAGCAACAGGCCTGGCCTTTTCCCGGAGAGATCCCACACAGAGGACGGGGCAAGCCAAAGTGATATCTGTCACTTCTGACTCTCATGTCCGCAACCCCTCTTCTCTGTCCCAGGTCTGGTTCCAGAACAGAAGAGCTCGGCACCCAGGGCAGAGCAGAAGTGGCCCTGCGAATGACCAGGCGGCAAACCAGGAAGCCAGTCCTCACCTGACCATTCTAGGGGACCCAGGCCCCCAGCCCGGTGTCCTCGGATGCTCTCAGCTTCTGGCTCCTTCCAATCCTCTGGGAAGCATGCAGGCTTTTGGGGCAGCGACCCTTCCTGTCCTCTCCATGGGCTTTGCCCCACTGGTTTCTTGTGGGGGCCCTGTGAGCCAGGCCGTGGGGGCCACTATGGCCCCGCATACCCAAGCCTGGCAGGGAGGAAGCGACTCTCCCACTCCTCAAGCCATGAGGAACCATTCCATGATGGGACCGACTCAGGGAGTGTGCCTTTCAGGTCGCCACACCCGTCTTTGTCCCCTGATGCAAGGGGAATGCCAGCGGCAACAGGAGCACCCTGGCTTGGCACCCGTGCCCTTCCACGGCTATCCCCTGCCTCCAGATGACAATCCTTGCCAACCAGTGCAGGAGGCAGGGCCCATGGGTAGTCACTATGCCCCGCAGTGTTTGGGGGAGCGGTCCCGACTTCTCGTGAGCACAGGACAGGCTCCGGATGCAGCAGCTGGGCAGCCTGCACACGCTGAGATCCCTGGCTGGCGGTGGCAGGCACCCCCTGCTGCTGGGCTCCCTAGTGCACTGGACCCACAGCTCCCACCTTCTGCAGAAGCCTCCCGTTTCTTAGAGGAGCTTCTATCAGCCACAGAGAGGGAGGAAGACACACAGCCTTTTCCGAGTGGGCATCTGTGGCAAGGGGAGGCTCCGGGACCCTTGGAAGCACCCCTCAGTGAGGAAGAGTTTTCGTCCCTGCTGGCCATGCTGCACGATTCCACGTGGCCTCACGCCTAGGACCAGGGAGGCCTCGGCTTCCCCACTGCCCATTCATTCAGACTTCCTTTTCTGAGAGGCAGTCCATTACAGGACAGCAAGGACGAGGAACAGGAAGCAAGGTCCATGCTCCAGAGGAAGACCGAGGCCCAAAGGAGCAACTGCCTCTTGGAAGGACAGAAGGGTGTTCCTCACAGCCCCGTGGACGGAGTTCCATGGCATTCCCGATCGTCATCAATTGACTCAAGGCACCTGAAGGCATTACGGACACTGGGCTCTTTATACACTCCCCGACACCTGAGTGAACACTGGCAGGACACACACCGGCCATCCTCCCTGCCATCACCCTAGACTCTGGCGCCAGGGAAACCCTGGCCCTGGCAGCGAACCCAAGCAAGGAAGAGAAGTTAGAGGACACCTCCCCCATGCCTTTGCCTCCTGATGAAGTGGAACATCCAATCTGCAGAAGCTGACCGTGTAGACCAACACAGCGTGCTACATATCTCCCCTGAGGGGGCCCAGGGAGGCCAAGCCATCCGGGCTGGGAGGGCTCGGAACCGGCCAAACGGGAAACAACCGCAGGCCCCCATGGCCCAGAGATCCTCTCCCAGCCAAAGTCCAGAATGCCCTGTGGACTTTGCCTGGCTTATTGCCCTGGAGCCTTTCCAGGGGACACAGCATGACAGTTCCGAGGGCAACCGTCAGTCTCAGAAGGCATTCCAGAAGTGAGGGGACCAATGTGGTTCTTTCCAGAACCTTTGCACTTCTTTTTTTTCCCTGTCTCTGGTTGGTGTCTATCGGCGTGCCTCACTATGTACAATGTACTCTCGCTTCTCAGGAAGAAGGACGATATTCCCTGTCAGCGTCTTTGTGATCTTCCTTTGGCGGGGTCACTCCTCTCCCTTGCGAAAGGGAACTTTGAGGAAAACCATCCTGGATTTTCAAGGTCCATGGGACACTCCATTGACATAATAAACCTATCTTTGTCTCCCCACTACGGTGTCTGGTCGTGATTCATTCCGTTCCCTGAACGTCCGGGCATGCTTGCCCATCCTCAGAGCCTGGCGATGCTTTGTGGCCCGGGGATGGACTGTGGAAGCCATCGGCATGCCCACGTGTAGCTGAGAGCTTCTGGCACAGAGAAACCCAAGAGGCTGCACCAACACTTCCTAGCAGTCTTCCCACTCCGCCTGCATGGATGGTGCCTTCTGTGCAAGCAATCTTCCAAGGGATGTAGGTGGAGCGCAAGTGGAAGTCGTTCCCCACACATTGTACCTGACCCCACTCTTCTCAGCGGAGGCCAAATTCACACGTAGGGAACATCATGGAGGGCAGGCAATGAATCACCGCCACCCCACCTTGCTTTTTGCCCCTGTCCTTCCTCCTTTTCTCTCTTTCCCTTTCTTCAGATCTCAGCCTATCGTTCCCTCTCCCTCTATCTCATTTTCTTTCACACATGGACACCTACAGATGTCCACACAGTCTCACGATAATGCTTCTGCTCCTGAGAGTATGGGTACAGAACCTCTGGTGGAAAGGATGTGGTCAAAACATTTTGTAGACTAAGGTGGGCATCGCCGGGTTATTTCCTCAGTTTTTTCTTCTGTCCCTACCTCTTTCCCATGTGCCCTGGGAAATGAGAGGTTGTGGACTTGGTTTCTTGAGTCCACCTCTAAATCCATGGCCAACACGTATGGGTTCCAAGTTGCAAGAAACCAAAGTAGTCTGACCTTGGTCACTTCCACCCAACTCTATCTCTCTGTATCCACATGCTGTTTTGCACTGATATATCTGTAGCCCCATGTTGCTACTTGCCTAGTTCCACAGGTGTGTCGCTGATATGTCTCTGTGGATGGATCTTGTGTTGGAAACCCTCCATATCTAACCAGCGCTAGTGGTTTGTTCTTCAGTTGGCTCTATGGACACATCTACCTTTGCTTTTGTAGACTGGGTGGAAGGTAGTGTCCCTCCCTCCCCGAACAGAGTGGGTTAGGATATCTGGAGAGTGCCTAGCCAAAGTGTCCTCGGGACAGACGGGGTTTGGGCTGTGTCTAGAGAAGCTACGTGTCGGAATGGCTCTCTTGACGTGTTGGGAGGACCTCGGTCTCCTCTGATCGTGTTTGCAAGGTCTATGGACTCTTGGGGCTGGCCCCTCTGCACACATGATGTGGAGGGAAGAACGGGGCTGCAGCCACATTGGGGTCCAAAGCCAGCCACAACAGATGCTCAAGTACGGACCTGAGCCCTGGAGCCTGTCCTCTCCATGCGTGGCCAGTGCCATGCACATCAGTGAGGTCTCAAGCCTCTGGCAGATGTGCAACATGCAGCACCACTCTGGAAAATAGCTTGGCAGAGGAGATAGATGTCCATTGGAAGCTGGAGGAAGTCTGCCCGTTAGCGGGTTGTTACTCGTGGCCTTGGAGGCCAAGTCCCCAGGGCCTCTGATCTGTCAGGGCCTCTTCCTCCAGCTGTGCCAACCCTGGGATCCCTCAAAGAGAACGTCTCGCCCTGCGACAGAGATCACCCAAGCGGATTCGAGGTGCCAAAAACAGGATCCACGTGTCTGCGGGACATGGTCTCGGGGTTTCAACACTGCTCCTCGTCTTCTTGAGGGTCAGCTTCAGGAAGTGCCGGGAGACCACTTGCAACGTCAGGACAGCAATGTCTGGAAAAGGCACAGAGAGCTGCGCCGATGATCCGCTGCCTTTGATAGGCTCCAGTCAGGACTCCGCCCTTGACTAGTGTGGAGGGTTTGTGCATTCCTAAAACCTCTGTGCTCAGAAAACAGCGCCCAGGAAGTTCTAGGGCACCCTCTGTGGAGGCCCCCTGCCCACCTGTCTCCTCGTGCTGCAAGCCACCCCGGGGACAAGCCTAGCCACGACAGCCACCAACTCCCTGGCCGGGGAGATACCCTCGAGCTTCCATAAGATGCGATTCCTCTCTTTATGCAGATGCCGTTTCTTGACCGAAAGCCACTGGTTCCCCCGTGAAGGAAGCACAAGCACACGCTCTGACCCGCACACAACCGTACCATTAGGAAATGCTCTGGGACTGCCGTCAGTCCTGCAAAAATGACTCCCTTCGCCGCCTCTTTCTACTGGGTTCTACTTGTCTCCGTGAAGTTCACCACATGGAATTGCAGAGCCGAGTGAGACAAAAGGCAAAGGGTGCGTCATTTGGTTCTCTGTGTCCCATTTCCTTTTGGGCCGCTGGTTGGCTGTCGGGTTGCTTGGTAGTTGCCCGGCCGATTCGATACCTGGCCGTCTCTGGGAATCCACTGAAGCGGTCGACTGATGGCACATTCCCTCTCATCTTCCTTTTAACCACAGATGGGACCACCACAATGTAAGCGGAGTTAGGTATCTTGTATACACACACACACTCACCCACACACACACATGCACACACACACCAACACACACCAGCTTCAGAGGAGAGGCAACTTGGCCCTTCCGGTTTCCATTCTGCTTTGAATTGATCTGAATTTCTCCATCTGCTTCTCAGGTTCCTGCCGCTGGCTTCCCCTCCTAGGTCATTATTAAGTAGGGCTCTCCATGGAGAGCTCAAGTCTCTCTGGCTACGCCCTGCCAAGAACAGGGAAGAATAGGAACACCAGGTGTAGCCTGTGGAAACGCAAAGTGATGGAGTCATCATAGCACAGACTATTTCTCTCTGGCAAAACTAGGGAGGCCTGAATCCGTCTCAGACGCCGGAGAGCGTTGATTCCCTTAGACCAGGACATGGTAGCATCTCCATTGGACTCAATCACTGCACGTTCACACGTCCCATGCCTTTCCTGCGAACGTGGGGCACCCTTGTCCCCACTGGCAGCTAAGGCTGTGGACCAATCCATTCCACATCCATGGCGATGGCTGGCTCGAAATCTTTCTCTTACATGCCTCCTATCTCAGCTGTCTGATCTCAGTGTCCTGGATGGATCCAAAGGGAAGTGTTGCTTCCAGAGCTGCCTGGGACCTGCCTGGGTGTCTTTGGAAACGGAATCCCCAATTGCGGAGGGCACAGAGACACCAAGCCAGGTGGGTGACCAATCCCAATTGGCCGGGGAAGGTGAAGATACCAGGGCAATGAGCATATAATGTTTTGATTCAAGTAATACAAAAATCAGCAAACATAAAAACAAAGGGGAGAAAAGGAAAGCTGTCCAATGAAACATGACCGACGTACCAATAAAGACACAGTACACGTAAGCAGTGGAAAGAAAGATCGAAAGCCATGTGATGCAATAGAAGGGAACTTAATTACGAGGCTGGTCTTGGGTTGCCAAAGGGGACTCGCATCCCACACAGACATGTCACAATCTGAAACAAGGGTGGAAAGGCCTTCACTGGGTTCAGTCCTAGACACAGTCCCAGATGGGCTGCATTATCGACGGACCAAGACTGAGGCAAAGAGAAAGCTATGAAAAGCTTTATACTATGCAGAGCATTAGAAGTCAGACCGACCGGCCAGGGGAACGAGACAGAGATGAAGTGTACGTTATGCAATGCTTTATTCAATGCTCAGCATCGGAAGTCAGACTGACCGGCGAGGGCCGCCTCCGAGAGGACGACCCCGCCCTGATCTAACAGGCTGGATTTATAGAGCATAACCGCAGATCTCAAGGCTCTTGGCTTCTGTGGTTAGGGCGTTTACTGCCAGAACCGATTCCAGGAACTGATCGCAGGAACCATTGGGGCATTGATTCCCGGAATGAAGTCCGTGGATGAAAATAACAGTATGGCTACCTAGGCAATTTGGAGTCGCTCTGGCTAAGCAGGCCCTAATAGTTAAACAGGTTTGAACACTAAATCGGCCCTAACAGTCCCCAGAGTCTCAACCGCACTGGTCGATGTCAGGGCTGTCATCCTGGAGACAAGCTGGCGGGAGTGGGAGAGGCACATTCCATGCAGAGGAGGGTGGGGCGGGCACATCCACCTGCCCAGGTGCAGCTCTCGGCTCAGGTGGTCCTGAAGTCCTGCTGAACACCTCTTCTCCCAAAGTTCGGAACCACTGAAGGCAGGGTTTCACTTCGACAGCAGCTGTCCAAGTGATTGGGGGTGGGCCATCCTAGGCTTTGATCAATCGCACGCTCCCAGGTCCTGCCCAGTCGAGCGGCCAGTGCTCTGGGACCCGAGGTACTGCAGCGGCATGGCTCCCACCAGCAAATCAAGGAGTAAGTTCCCCTCAGAGGCCCTGCTCCCCGCTTGTTTTCCCCAAAGTCCCCTGTTACTTTCCGGGCTTCAGGACATTAAGAGGGGCACATGCTGGAAGGTTCTGATCCACAGAGCATTGGGGGAAGGGGATCGAGAGAGGCTTGCCCATGGCCGCCGTCAGAAGCAAAACTGAAGTCGGTGGCCAGGAGTCCCAACTAGAGTCCCGCTTGGGAAAATAGGCAAGCTAGATCTCAGGGGGTAGAGTATGGTTCGAGGTTCGGCACCTCGTTCAGGTGGAAGTGACAAAAATGGAACTTTCACCTCCAACGCGGCAGCACTCGGTGGGATGTACTGTCGGATTTTTCCTGGCTGTTTCTTAGAAGCAGTGGGGTCCTCTTTGCTCCTCCTCAGGTGCTTTCCTCCCTCACTCCCCCCGCGGGTCTCCTCATTCATTGGCATGCCATCACATGGCTCAGGACTGGTTGGTATCTCCCTAGTCCCTGGACTATCACCCGTTCCCACGGGCAGAGGGCAGGGTGCCAGGGCCCCTATCGAGCAGGCTCTCCAGTGATTTCGTGTGTGGATAAGGGACAATAATCTCCGGCCTGGGAATGGGTGGACAGGGCAGAAAGGGAAGAGCTGAGGCGGCACAGCCACTTCGCATGGCTAGGCAAGCCTTCCTACTCCAGTGGCCATTTTCCCTGCAACAGGCACACTCCCACCAGGATCCCGACGGAGGCGGCTTCTTTTGAGGCCATGGCAGAAAGAGGCTCTGCAGGCCTTGTTCCAGCAGAACCGGTACCCTGGCATCACCACCAGAGAACGACTGGCCCAAGAGCTAGACATTCCCGAGTCCAGGATCCAGGTAGGCTTGAGCTTCTCTTTCATTCTCCCTGGGGCAAAAGTTGTGGACACTATGTGGCTGAAGCCAGTGTATGTCACCTCCATATCCAGCTGGGAGCTCAGTTTCTTTGGGTTCTCTTTGGGCATTCCCGGGGACCCCATGCCCTTTGACGACATTGCAAGTCATTCGGTCTAAGAACACGGGGACCACTGGTTGGCATGGCCCGGGCACACCAACGGGTCAACACATCCACCTGACTTCCCTTAGAAATCATTTGCCCAGACTTATCGTGTGGCCCACACAAAACTCTCTGAGACTTTAGGTATGAGGGACACAAAGGAATGGAAGATACGGAGGCAGCCAGATGATAGACATAGAGATAGAGGCAGATGATGTACATTCAGATACAGATAGAGATAGATCCAGTTCACCAGTGCTGCCTGAACGTCAGTTCCTCTTTTGCCACTTAGGTTTGGTTCCAGAATGAGCGCACGAGACAGCTCAGGCGGAGCCGATTGGCACCTGCAAACTCCCAAGTGGAAGGGCCATCGTGTGGACAGGAACAGCCTGCAGCTTGGATTCCAGGTGAGTCCCTAGCCTACCAAACGCGTCTCTTCTGGAGCTTCTCCTTCACGCAGGAACGGGTCTGCGTGGGCTTGTCAAGGGTTTGGCAAGAGGGCTTTGGAAAGGAACCCACGTTACCTTGTTGGGTTCCCAGCGATGGACACTGTGTTTATACCGACTCTTGGGCGAGTGCATTCTTTCTGGACAGAAAGGCTTTGAGTATTCTCGTCCTAAAAGTGCCAGGAAGGACAGAGTCCTTTTCTTGGGTCACCTCAGGCTTGAGAGGCAAGTGCTGGCTTGTGTGGGTGGCTCCATGCTGACCTCATGGACTCAGGGAATGTGAAGATATTAGGAAAATGTAAAAGCAGAAGCAAACACACACACACACACACACACACACACACACACACTCCCATTCACACACACACCCACACTTTCACACACACACAGGCACACACGGACACCAACTTCCCTTTCCACACCGATGTGCCTAGGCTCCCAACCCTTCTTTCTACCTCTTTTCTCTTTTCAGAACGTTTCCCAAAGGAGGGCAGGAGAAAACGGACCGCGATTTCTCCATGCCAAACCAGTCTCCTCCTTCAAGCCTTTGAGACGAACCCATTTCCCTGCATTTCCACCAGAGAACACCTGGCCAGACTCACAGGACTCCCGGAATCCCGCATTCAGGTACATTTGCGGAGGGTGTCTGTGAACTGCTGAATGTGCAGGGGAGAGTGGCCCCTGAGACATTCCTAGAGAAACGTGGGCTCGTTGGGGTTATCCACGTGTCCCATGCGTGGGCAGTAGGGGGAGAGCATGGACCTTGCAAGGGATGGACTGCACATAAGCAGAATGTGTCAGCCGAAATGGGGATAGTAGGGGAGAACATGAAGGTGAGGTGGCAGTGCCCGTGTGTGTAGAAATGGTGCGTGGACATAAGTGGGGAAACGGAAAAGTTGCCACCTCTCTTTGGTCATGCAAAGTGTCAGTGCTTCAAAGGCTTGGGGGCGCTCTCCATGTGGCCCCCAGCATTTCCTGAGTTTGTGTGGGCTTGCCTACCTGTGAGTGGACATGTGGTCTTCAGTGTCCTGGGACTCAGCACCCCCCCCATGGCGGGAATGGATCCTGCTAACAAGCCACACCTTTTCTGGATAACCTAATCATCTAGGATTATCGGCCCTCTGATTCTTGGCCTGGTGGGGGAGAAGTCCCAGGGGAGGCCCAGTTGATCAGGCTTGGTCTCCCTGAGCTCCAGTGAGACTGGTTTCTAGTTAAGTACATGTGAAACAGCTTTATGGTCCATGGAAGTTGAATCTCCGCAAGGCACTCCTTTGGGGCCAGAGCCCGTGAGCCTGCTTTAAGGAGGCATGTATGGGCCTGGAGCCTGACAAGTCTTGTCACTGTAAAGAGGGGAGGCTCAGCGTGCTCGCTCCTGAGAACCCCCATCTCCTCCAGCCAGCGGAGGAGACAGAGAGGCAAGTCAAACGCGGGTGTGGTTGATTTGGACTCCTGGCGGTCCATGATTTCCCCTGGGGGCCCAAGACCTGTGCCTGTAGACGGAGTGTGTCGATGTGAGGCCAGTTCAGGACTTGGGCTGAAGGCCTCCAAGGCCGAGGAGGTGGTTTGCCCTTGGGGTCACACGAATCGGACACTGGGGGTCAAATGCTGAGGGACGCTTGGAGGACTTGGAGTAGGCTGGGCAAGGAGGGCAGGTGGTCATCGAAGTCTTGGTCCCAAGACTCAAGGAATGGCCTGTCAGGAAGCTGCAATGGGCAAACAAAGAGAGCGCTAGGCAGGGACCAGGCAGAGCACTACAGACGGGAGTTAAGCAAAGCAGAGCATAGCAGAACTGAGCGGCTGCCATTGCATCCAGTCAAGTGGGAATCCCGTCCAGACCAGGTGTCCACAGTTGCCTGGGACTTGCCCCTACTTCACAAGGACCAGGTGAAAGGAGTGAACTGAGCTGCCCTGAGATTCAGAGCAACAGACCTGGCCTTCTCCCGGAGAGATCCCACACAGGGGAAGGGGCAAGCCAAAGTGGTATCTGTCACTTCTGATTCTCATGTCCGCAACCCCTCTTCTCTGTCCCAGGTCTGGTTCCAGAACAGAAGAGCTCGGCACCCAGGGCAGAGCAGAAGTGGCCCTGCGAATGACCGGGCGGCAAACCAGGAAGCCAGTCCTCACCTGACCATTCCAGGGGACCCAGGCCCCCAGCCCGGTGTCCTCGGATGCTCTCAGCTTCTGGCTCCTTCCAATCCTCTGGGAAGCATGCAGGCTTTTGGGGCAGCGACCCTTCCTGTCCTCTCCATGGGCTTTGCCCCCCTGGTTTCTTGTGGGGGCCCTGTGAGCCAGGCCGTGGGGGCCACTATGGCCCCGCATACCCAAGCCTGGCAGGGAGGAAGCAACTCTCCCACTCCTCAAGCCATGAGGAACCATTCCATGATGAGACCGACTCAGGGAGTGTGCCTTTCAGCTCGCCACACCCGTCTTTGTCCCCTGACGCAAGGGGAATGCCAGCGGCAACAGGAGCACCCTGGCTTGGCACCCGTGCTCTTCCACGGCTATCCCCTGCCTCCAGATGACAATCCTTGCCAACCAGTGCAGGAGGCAGGGCCCATGGGTAGTCACAATGCCCCGCAGTGGTTGGGGGAGCAGTCCCGACTTCTCTTGAGCACAGGACAGGCTCCGGATGCAGCAGCTGGGCAGCCTGCACACGCTGAGATCCCTGGCTGGTGGTGGCAGGCACCCCCTGCTGCTGGGCTCCCTAGTGCACTGGACCCACAGCTCCCACCTTCTGCAGAAGCCTCACGTTTCTTAGAGGAGCTTCTATCAGCCACAGAGAGGGAGGAAGACACACAGCCTTTTCCGAGTGGGCATCTGTGGCAAGGGGAGGCTCCGGGACCCTTGGAAGCACCCCTCAGTGAGGAAGAGATTTCGTCCCTGCTGGCCATGCTGCACGATTCCACGTGGCCTCACGCCTAGGACCAGGGAGGCCTCGGCTTCCCCACTGCCCATTCATTCAGACTTCCTTTTCTGAGAGGCAGTCCATTACAGGACAGCAAGGACGAGGAACAGGAAGCAAGGTCCATGCTCCAGAGGAAGACCGAGGCCCAAAGGAGCAACTGCCTCTTGGAAGGACAGAAGGGTGTTCCTCCCAGCCCCGTGGACGGAGTTCCATGGCATTCCCGATCGTCATCAATTGACTCAAGGCACCTGAAGGCATTACGGACACTGGGCTCTTTATACACTCCCCGACACCTGAGTGAACACTGGCAGGACACACACCGGCCATCCTCCCTGCCATCACCCTAGACTCTGGCGCCAGGGAAACCCTGGCCCTGGCAGCGAACCCAAGCAAGGAAGAGAAGTTAGAGGACACCTCCCCCATGCCTTTGCCTCCTGATGAAGTGGAACATCCAATCTGCAGAAGCTGACCGTGTAGACCAACACAGCGTGCTACATATCTCCCCTGAGGGGGCCCAGGGAGGCCAAGCCATCCGGGCTGGGAGGGCTCGGAACCGGCCAAACGGGAAACAACCGCAGGCCCCCATGGCCCAGAGATCCTCTCCCAGCCAAAGTCCAGAATGCCCTGTGGACTTTGCCTGGCTTATTGCCCTGGAGCCTTTCCAGGGGACACAGCATGACAGTTCCGAGGGCAACCGTCAGTCTCAGAAGGCATTCCAGAAGTGAGGGGACCAATGTGGTTCTTTCCAGAACCTTTGCACTTCTTTTTTTTCTCTGTCTCTGGTTGGTGTCTATCGGCGTGCCTCACTATGTACAATGTACTCTCGCTTCTCAGGAAGAAGGACGATATTCCCTGTCAGCGTCTTTGTGATCTTCCTTTGGCGGGGTCACTCCTCTCCCTTGCGAAAGGGAACTTTGAGGAAAACCATCCTGGATTTTCAAGGTCCATGGGACACTCCATTGACATAATAAACCTATCTTTGTCTCCCCACTACGGTGTCTGGTCGTGATTCATTCCGTTCCCTGAACGTCCGGGCATGCTTGCCCATCCTCAGAGCCTGGCGATGCTTTGTGGCCCGGGGATGGACTGTGGAAGCCATCGGCATGCCCACGTGTAGCTGAGAGCTTCTGGCACAGAGAAACCCAAGAGGCTGCACCAACACTTCGTAGCAGTCTTCCCCCTCCGCCTGCATGGATGGTGCCTTCTGTGCAAGCAATCTTCCAAGGGATGTAGGTGGAGCGCAAGTGGAAGTCGTTCCCCACACATTGTACCTGACCCCACTCTTCTCAGTGGAGGCCAAATTCACACGTAGGGAACATCATGGAGGGCAGGCAATGAATCACCGCCCCCCCACCTTGCTTTTTGCCCCTGTCCTTCCTCCTTTTCTCTCTTTCCCTTTCTTCAGATCTCAGCCTATCTTTACCTCTCCCTCTATCTCATTTTCTTTCACACATGGACACCTACAGATGTCCACACAGTCTCACGATAATGCTTCTGCTCCTGAGAGTATGGGTACAGAACCTCTGGTGGAAAGGATGTGGTCAAAACATTTTGTAGACTAAGGTGGGCATCGCCGGGTTATTTCTTCAGTTTTTTCTTCTGTCCCTAACTCTTTCCCATGTGCCCTGGGAAATGAGAGGTTGTGGACTTGGTTTCTTGAGTCCACCTCTAAATCCATGGCCAACACGTATGGGTTCCAAGTTGCAAGAAACCAAAGTAGTCTGACCTTGGTCACTTCCACCCAACTCTATCTCTCTGTATCCACATGCTGTTTTGCACTGATATATCTGTAGCCCCATGTTGCTACTTGCCTAGTTCCACAGGTGTGTCGCTGATATGTCTCTGTGGATGGATCTTGTGTTGGAAACCCTCCATATCTAACCAGCGCTAGTGGTTTGTTCTTCAGTTGGCTCTATGGACACATCTACCTTTGCTTTTGTAGACTGGGTGGAAGGTAGTGTCCCTCCCTCCCCGAACAGAGTGGGTTAGGATATCTGGAGAGTACCTAGCCAAAGTGTCCTCGGGACAGACGGGGTTTGGGCTGTGTCTAGAGAAGCTACGTGTCGGAATGGCTCTCTTGACGTGTTGGGAGGACCTCGGTCTCCTCTGATCGTGTTTGCAAGGTCTATGGACTCTTGGGGCTGGCCCCTCTGCACACATGATGTGGAGGGAAGAACGGGGCTGCAGCCACATTGGGGTCCAAAGCCAGCCACAACAGATGCTCAAGTACGGACATGAGCCCTGGAGCCTGTCCTCTCCATGCGTGGCCAGTGCCATGCACATCAGTGAGGTCTCAAGCCTCTGGCAGATGTGCAACATGCAGCACCACTCTGGAAAATAGCTTGGCAGAGGAGATAGATGTCCATTGGAAGCTGGAGGAAGTCTGCCCGTTAGCGGGCTGTTACTCGTGGCCTTGGAGGCCAAGTCCCCAGGGCCTCTGATCTGTCAGGGCCTCTTCCTCCAGCTGTGCCAACCCTGGGATCCCTCAAAGAGAACGTCTCGCCCTGCGACAGAGATCACCCAAGCGGATTCGAGGTGCCAAAAACAGGATCCACGTGTCTGCGGGACATGGTCTCGGGGTTTCAACACTGCTCCTTGTCTTCTTGAGGGCCAGCTTCAGGAAGTGCCGGGAGACCACTTGCAACGTCAGGACAGCAATGTCTGGAAAAGCCACAGAGAGCTGCGCCGATGATCCGCTGCCTTTGATAGGCTCCAGTCAGGACTCCGCCCTTGACTAGTGTGGAGGGTTTGTGCATTCCTAAAACCTCTGTGCTCAGAAAACAGCGCCCAGGAAGTTCTAGGGCACCCTCTGTGGAGGCCCCCTGCCCACCTGTCTCCTCGTGCTGCAAGCCACCCCGGGGACAAGCCTAGCCACGACAGCCACCAACTCCCTGGCCGGGGAGATACCCTCGAGCTTCCAGAAGATGCGATTCCTCTCTTTATGCAGATGCCGTTTCTTGACCGAAAGCCACTGGTTCCCCCGGGAAGGAAGCACAAGCACACGCTCTGACCCGCACACAACCGTACCATTAGGAAATGCTCTGGGACTGCCGTCAGTCCTGCAAAAATGACTCCCTTCGCCGCCTCTTTCTACTGGGTTCTACTTGTCTCCATGAAGTTCACCTCATGGAATTGCAGAGCCGAGTGAGACAAAAGGCAAAGGGTGCGTCATTTGGTTCTCTGTGTCCCATTTCCTTTTGGGCCGCTGGTTGGCTGTCGGGTTGCTTGGTAGTTGCCCGGCCGATTCGATACCTGGCCGTCTCTGGGAATCCACTGAAGCGGTCGACTGATGGCACATTCCATCTCATCTTCCTTTTAACCACAGATGGGACCACCACAATGTAAGCGGAGTTAGGTATCTTGTATACACACACACACTCACCCACACACACACATGCACACACACACCAACACACACCAGCTTCAGAGGAGAGGCAACTTGGCCCTTCCGGTTTCCATTCTGCTTTGAATTGATCTGAATTTCTCCATCTGCTTCTCAGGTTCCTGCCGCTGACTTCCCCTCCTAGGTCATTATTAAGTAGGGCTCTCCATGGAGAGCTCAAGTCTCTCTGGCTACGCCCTGCCAAGAACAGGGAAGAATAGGAACACCAGGTGTAGCCTGTGGAAACGCAAAGTGATGGAGTCATCATAGCACAGACTATTTCTCTCTGGCAAAACTAGGGAGGCCTGAATCCGTCTCAGACGCCGGAGAGCGTTGATTCCCTTAGACCAGGACATGGTAGCATCTCCACTGGACTCAATCACTGCACGTTCACACGTCCCATGCCTTTCCTGCGAACGTGGGGCACCCTTGTCCCCACAGGCAGCTAAGGCTGTGGACCAATCCATTCCACATCCATGGCGATGGCTGGCTCGAAATCTTTCTCTTACATGCCTCCTATCTCAGCTGTCTGATCTCAGTGTCCTGGATGGATCCAAAGGGAAGTGTTGCTTCCAGAGCTGCCTGGGACCTGCCTGGGTGTCTTTGGAAACGGAATCCCCAATTGCGGAGGGCACAGAGACACCAAGCCAGGTGGGTGACCAATCCCAATTGGCCGGGGAAGGTGAAGATACCAGGGCAATGAGCATATAATGTTTTGATTCAAGTAATACAAAAATCAGCAAACATAAAAACAAAGGGGAGAAAAGGAAAGCTGTCCAATGAAACATGACCGACGTACCGATAAAGACACAGTACACGTAAGCAGTGGAAAGAAAGATCGAAAGCCATGTGATGCAATAGAAGGGAACTTAATTACGAGGCTGGTCTTGGGTTGCCAAAGGGGACTCGCATCCCACACAGACATGTCACAATCTGAAACAAGGGTGGAAAGGCCTTCACTGGGTTCAGTCCTAGACACAGTCCCAGATGGGCTGCATTATCGACGGACCAAGACTGAGGCAAAGAGAAAGCTATGAAAAGCTTTATACTATGCAGAGCATTAGAAGTCAGACCGACCGGCCAGGGGAACGAGACAGAGATGAAGTGTACGTTATGCAATGCTTTATTCAATGCTCAGCATCAGAAGTCAGACTGACCGGCGAGGGCCGCCTCCAAGAGGACGACCCCGCCCCAATCTAACAGGCTGGATTTATAGAGCATAACCGCAGACCTCAAGGCTCTTGGCTTCTGTGGTTAGGGCGTTTACTGCCAGAACCGATTCCAGGAACTGATCGCAGGAACCATTGGGGCATTGATTCCCGGAATGAAGTCCGTGGATGAAAATAACAGTATGGCTACCTAGGCAATTTGGAGTCGCTCTGGCTAAGCAGGCCCTAATAGTTAAACAGGTTTGAACACTAAATCGGCCCTAACAGTCCCCAGAGTCTCAACCGCACTGGTCGATGTCAGGGCTGTCATCCTGGAGACAAGCTGGCGGGAGTGGGAGAGGCACATTCCATGCAGAGGAGGGTGGGGCGGGCACATCCACCTGCCCAGGTGCAGCTCTCGGCTCAGGTGGTCCTGAAGTCCTGCTGAACACCTCTTCTCCCAAAGTTCGGAACCACTGAAGGCAGGGCTTCACTTCGACAGCAGCTGTCCAAGTGATTGGGGGTGGGCCATCCTAGGCTTTGATCAATCGCACGCTCCCAGGTCCTGCCCAGTCGAGCGGCCAGTGCTCTGGGACCCGAGGTACTGCAGCGGCATGGCTCCCACCAGCAAATCAAGGAGTAAGTTCCCCTCAGAGGCCCTGCTCCCCGCTTGTTTTCCCCAAAGTCCCCTGTTACTTTCCGGGCTTCAGGACATTAAGAGGGGCACATGAGGATTGGGGGAAGGGGATCGAGAGAGGCTTGCCCATGGCCGCCGTCAGAAGCAAAACTGAAGTCGGTGGCCAGGAGTCCCAACTAGAGTCCCGCTTGGGAAAATAGGCAAGCTAGATCTCAGGGGGTAGAGTATGGTTCGAGGTTCGGCACCTCGTTCAGGTGGAAGTGACAAAAATGGAACTTTCACCTCCAACGCGGCAGCACTCGGTGGGATGTACTGTCGGATTTTTCCTGGCTGTTTCTTAGAAGCAGTGGGGTCCTCTTTGCTCCTCCTCAGGTGCTTTCCTCCCTCACTCCCCCCGCGGGTCTCCTCATTCATTGGCATGCCATCACATGGCTCAGGACTGGTTGGTATCTCCCTAGTCCCTGGACTATCACCCGTTCCCACGGGCAGAGGGCAGGGTGCCAGGGCCCCTATCGAGCAGGCTCTCCAGTGATTTCGTGTGTGGATAAGGGACAATAATCTCCGGCCTGGGAATGGGTGGACAGGGCAGAAAGGGAAGAGCTGAGGCGGCACAGCCACTTCGCATGGCTAGGCAAGCCTTCCTACTCCAGTGGCCATTTTCCCTGCAACAGGCACACTCCCACCAGGATCCCGACGGAGGCGGCTTCTTTTGAGGCCATGGCAGAAAGAGGCTCTGCAGGCCTTGTTCCAGCAGAACCGGTACCCTGGCATCACCACCAGAGAACGACTGGCCCAAGAGCTAGACATTCCCGAGTCCAGGATCCAGGTAGGCTTGAGCTTCTCTTTCATTCTCCCTGGGGCAAAAGTTGTGGACACTATGTGGCTGAAGCCAGTGTATGTCACCTCCATATCCAGCTGGGAGCTCAGTTTCTTTGGGTTCTCTTTGGGCATTCCCGGGGACCCCATGCCCTTTGACGACATTGCAAGTCATTCGGTCTAAGAACACGGGGACCACTGGTTGGCATGGCCCGGGCACACCAACGGGTCAACACATCCACCTGACTTTCCTTAGAAATCATTTGCCCAGACTTATCGTGTGGCCCACACAAAACTCTCTGAGACTTTAGGTATGAGGGACACAAAGGAATGGAAGATACGGAGGCAGCCAGATGATAGACATAGAGATAGAGGCAGATGATGTACATTCAGATACAGATAGAGATAGATCCAGTTCACCAGTGCTGCCTGAACGTCAGTTCCTCTTTTGCCACTTAGGTTTGGTTCCAGAATGAGCGCACGAGACAGCTCAGGCGGAGCCGATTGGCACCTGCAAACTCCCAAGTGGAAGGGCCATCGTGTGGACAGGAATAGCCTGCAGCTTGGATTCCAGGTGAGTCCCTAGCCTACCAAACGCGTCTCTTCTGGAGCTTCTCCTTCACGCAGGAACGGGTCTGCGTGGGCTTGTCAAGGGTTTGGCAAGAGGGCTTTGGAAAGGAACCCACGTTACCTTGTTGGGTTCCCAGCGATGGACACTGTGTTTATACCGACTCTTGGGCGAGTGCATTCTTTCTGGACAGAAAGGCTTTGAGTATTCTCGTCCTAAAAGTGCCAGGAAGGACAGAGTACTTTTCTTGGGTCACCTCAGGCTTGAGAGGCAAGTGCTGGCTTGTGTGGGTGGCTCCATGCTGACCTCATGGACTCAGGGAATGTGAAGATATTAGGAAAATGTAAAAGCAGAAGCAAACACACACACACACACACACACACACACACACACACACTCCCATTCACACACACACCCACACTTTCACACACACACAGGCACACACGGACACCAACTTCCCTTTCCACACCGATGTGCCTAGGCTCCCAACCCTTCTTTCTACCTCTTTTCTCTTTTCAGAACGTTTCCCAAAGGAGGGCAGGAGAAAACGGACCGCGATTTCTCCATGCCAAACCAGTCTCCTCCTTCAAGCCTTTGAGACGAACCCATTTCCCTGCATTTCCACCAGAGAACACCTGGCCAGACTCACAGGACTCCCGGAATCCCGCATTCAGGTACATTTGCGGAGGGTGTCTGTGAACTGCTGAATGTGCAGGGGAGAGTGGCCCCTGAGACATTCCTAGAGAAACGTGGGCTCGTTGGGGTTATCCACGTGTCCCATGCGTGGGCAGTAGGGGGAGAGCATGGACCTTGCAAGGGATGGACTGCACATAAGCAGAATGTGTCAGCCGAAATGGGGATAGTAGGGGAGAACATGAAGGTGAGGTGGCAGTGCCCGTGTGTGTAGAAATGGTGCGTGGACATAAGTGGGGAAACGGAAAAGTTGCCACCTCTCTTTAGGTCATGCAAAGTGTCAGTGCTTCAAAGGCTTGGGGGCACTCTCCATGTGGCCCCCAGCATTTCCTGAGTTTGTGTGGGCTTGCCTACCTGTGAGTGGACATGTGGTCTTCAGTGTCCTGGGACTCAGCACCCCCCCCAAGGCGGGAATGGATCCTGCTAACAAGCCACACCTTTTCTGGATAACCTAATCATCTAGGATTATCGGCCCTCTGATTCTTGGCCTGGTGGGGGAGAAGTCCCAGGGGAGGCCCAGTTGATCAGGCTTGGTCTCCCTGAGCTCCAGAGAGACTGGTTTCTAGTTAAGTACATGTGAAACAGTTATGGTCCATGGAAGTTGACTCTCCGCAAGGCACTCCTTTGGGGCCAGAGCCCGTGAGCCTGCTTTAAGGAGGCATGTATGGGCCTGGAGCCTGACAAGTCTTGTCACTGTAAAGAGGGGAGGCTCAGCGTGCTCGCTCCTGAGAACCCCCATCTCCTCCAGCCAGCGGAGGAGACAGAGAGGCAAGTCAAACGCGGGTGTGGTTGATTTGGACTCCTGGCGGTCCATGATTTCCCCTGGGGGCCCAAGACCTGTGCCTGTAGACGGAGTGTGTCGATGTGAGGCCAGTTCAGGACTTGGGCTGAAGGCCTCCAAGGCCGAGGAGGTGGTTTGCCCTTGGGGTCACACGAATCGGACACTGGGGGTCAAATGCTGAGGGACGCTTGGAGGACTTGGAGTAGGCTGGGCAAGGAGGGCAGGTGGTCATCGAAGTCTTGGTCCCAAGACTCAAGGAATGGCCTGTCAGGAAGCTGCAATGGGCAAACAAAGAGAGCGCTAGGCAGGGACCAGGCAGAGCACTACAGAGGGGAGTTAAGCAAAGCAGAGCATAGCAGAACTGAGCGGCTGCCATTGCATCCAGTCAAGTGGGAATCCCGTCCAGACCAGGTGTCCACAGTTGCCTGGGACTTGCCCCTACTTCACAAGGACCAGGTGAAAGGAGTGAACCGAGCTGCCCTGAGATTCAGAGCAACAGACCTGGCCTTCTCCCGGAGAGATCCCACACAGGGGAAGGGGCAAGCCAAAGTGGTATCTGTCACTTCTGATTCTCATGTCCGCAACCCCTCTTCTCTGTCCCAGGTCTGGTTCCAGAACAGAAGAGCTCGGCACTCAGGGCAGAGCAGAAGTGGCCCTGCGAATGACCGGGCGGCAAACCAGGAAGCCAGTCCTCACCTGACCATTCCAGGGGACCCAGGCCCCCAGCCCGGTGTCCTCGGATGCTCTCAGCTTCTGGCTCCTTCCAATCCTCTGGGAAGCATGCAGGCTTTTGGGGCAGCGACCCTTCCTGTCCTCTCCATGGGCTTTGCCCCCCTGGTTTCTTGTGGGGGCCCTGTGAGCCAGGCCGTGGGGGCCACTATGGCCGCGCATACCCAAGCCTGGCAGGGAGGAAGCAACTCTCCCACTCCTCAAGCCATGAGGAACCATTCCATGATGGGACCGACTCAGGCAGTGTGCCTTTCAGCTCGCCACACCCGTCTTTGTCCCCTGACGCAAGGGGAATGCCAGCGGCAACAGGAGCACACTGGCTTGGCACCCGTGCTCTTCCACGGCTATCCCCTGCCTCCAGATGACAATCCTTGCCAACCAGTGCAGGAGGCAGGGCCCATGGGTAGTCACAATGCCCCGCAGTGGTTGGGGGAGCAGTCCCGACTTCTCTTGAGCACAGGACAGGCTCCGGATGCAGCAGCTTGGCAGCCTGCACACGCTGAGATCCCTGGCTGGCGGTGGCAGGCACCCCCTGCTGCTGGGCTCCCTAGTGCACTGGACCCACAGCTCCCACCTTCTGCAGAAGCCTCACGTTTCTTAGAGGAGCTTCTATTAGCCACAGAGAGGGAGGAAGACACACAGCCTTTTCCGAGTGGGCATCTTTGGCAAGGGGAGGCTCCGGGACCCTTGGAAGCACCCCTCAGTGAGGAAGAGTTTTCGTCCCTGCTGGCCATGCTGCACGATTCCACGTGGCCTCACGCCTAGGACCAGGGAGGCCTCGGCTTCCCCACTCCCCATTCATTCAGACTTCCTTTTCTGAGAGGCAGTCCATTACAGGACAGCAAGGACGAGGAACAGGAAGCAAGGTCCATGCTCCAGAGGAAGACCGAGGCCCAAAGGAGCAACTGCCTCTTGGAAGGACAGAAGGGTGTTCCTCCCAGCCCCGTGGACGGAGTTCCATGGCATTCCCGATCGTCATCAATTGACTCAAGGCACCTGAATGCATTACGGACACTGGGCTCTTTATACACTCCCCGACACCTGAGTGAACACTGGCAGGACACACACCGGCCATCCTCCCTGCCATCACCCTAGACTCTGGCGCCAGGGAAACCCTGGCCCTGGCAGCGAACCCAAGCAAGGAAGAGAAGTTAGAGGACACCTCCCCCATGCCTTTGCCTCCTGATGAAGTGGAACATACAATCTGCAGAAGCTGACCGTGTAGACCAACACAGCGTGCTACATATCTCCCCTGAGGGGGCCCAGGGAGGCCAAGCCATATGGGCTGGGAGGGCTCGGAACCGGCCAAACGGGAAACAACCGCAGGCCCCCATGGCCCAGAGATCCTCTCCCAGCCAAAGTCCAGAATGCCCTGTGGACTTTGCCTGGCTTATTGCCCTGGACCCTGTCCAGGGGACACAGCATGACAGTTCCGAGGGCAACCGTCAGTCTCAGAAGGCATTCCAGAAGTGAGGGGACCAATGTGGTTCTTTCCAGAACCTTTGCGCTTCTTTTTTTTCCCTGTCTCTGGTTGGTGTCTATCGGCGTGCCTCACTATGTA
Organism: Mustela nivalis; assembly: GCF_964662115.1. Taxonomy (NCBI): domain Eukaryota; kingdom Metazoa; phylum Chordata; class Mammalia; order Carnivora; family Mustelidae; genus Mustela; species Mustela nivalis. Next base: position 191,648 of record NW_028135719.1, on the reverse strand, counting down.
CAATGTACTCTCGCTTCTCAGGAAGAAGGACGATATTCCCTGTCAGCGTCTTTGTGATCTTCCTTTGGCAGGGTCACTCCTCTCCCTTGCGAAAGGGAACTTTGAGGAAAACCATCCTGGATTTTCAAGGTCCATGGGACACTCCATTGACATAATAAACCTATCTTTGTCTCCCCACTACGGTGTCTGGTCGAGATTCATTCCGTTCCCCGAACGTCCGGGCATGCTTGCCCATCCTCAGAGCCTGGCGATGCTTTGTGGCCCGGGGATGGACTGTGGAAGCCATCGGCATGCCCACGTGTAGCTGAGAGCTTCTGGCACAGAGAAACCCAAGAGGCTGCAGTAACACTTCCTAGCAGTCTTCCCACTCCGCCTGCATGGATGGTGCCTTCTGTGCAAGCAATCTTCCAAGGGATGTAGGTGGAGCGCAAGTGGAAGTCGTTCCCCACTCATTGTACCTGACCCCACTCTTCTCAGCGGAGGCCAAATTCACACGTAGGGAACATCATGGAGGGCAGGCAATGAATCACCGCCATCCCACCTTGCTTTTTGCCCCTGTCCTTCCTCCTTTTCTCTCTTTCCCTTTCTTCAGATCTCAGCCTATCGATCCCTCTCCCTCTATCTCATTTTCTTTCACACATGGACACCTACAGATGTCCACACAGTCTCACGATAATGCTTCTGCTCCTGAGAGTATGGGTACAGAACCTCTGGTGGAAAAGATGTGTTCAAAACATTTTGTAGACTAAGGTGGGCATCGCCGGGTTATTTCCTCAATTTTTCTTCTGTCCCTACCTCTTCCGCATGTGCCCTGGGAAATGAGAGGTTGTGGACTTGGTTTCTTGAGTCCACCTCTAAATCCATGGCCAACACGTATGGGTTCCAAGTTGCAAGAAACCAAAGTAGTCTGACCTTGGTCACTTCCACCCAACTCTATCTCTCTGTATCCACATGCTGTTTTGCACTGATATATCTGTAGCCCCATGTTGCTACTTGCCTAGTTCCACAGGTGTGTCGCTGATATGTCTCTGTGGATGGATCTTGTGTTGGAAACCCTCCATATCTAACCAGCGCTAGTGGTTTGTTCTTCAGTTGGCTCTATGGACACATCTACCTTTGCTTTTGTAGACTGGGTGGAAGGTAGTGTCCCTCCCTCCCCGAACAGAGTGGGTTAGGATATCTGGAGAGTGCCTAGCCAAAGTGTCCTCGGGACAGACGGGGTTTGGGCTGTGTCTAGAGAAGCTACGTGTCGGAATGGCTCTCTTGACGTGTTGGGAGGACCTCGGTCTCCTCTGATCGTGTTTTTAAGGTCTATGGACTCTTGGGGCTGGCCCCTCTGCACACATGATGTGGAGGGAAGAACGGGGCTGCAGCCACATTGGGGTCCAAAGCCAGCCACAACAGATGCTCAAGTACGGACATGAGCCCTGGAGCCTGTCCTCTCCATGCGTGGCCAGTGCCATGCACATCAGTGAGGTCTCAAGCCTCTGGCAGATGTGCAACATGCAGCACCACTCTGGAAAATAGCTTGGCAGAGGAGATAGATGTCCATTGGAAGCTGGAGGAAGTCTGCCCGTTAGCGGGTTGTTACTCGTGGCCTTGGAGGCCAAGTCCCCAGGGCCTCTGATCTGTCAGGGCCTCTTCCTCCAGCTGTGCCAACCCTGGGATCCCTCAAAGAGAACGTCTCGCCCTGCGACAGAGATCACCCAAGCGGATTCGAGGTGCCAAAAACAGGATCCACGTGTCTGCGGGACATGGTCTCGGGGTTTCAACACTGCTCCTTGTCTTCTTGAGGGCCAGCTTCAGGAAGTGCCGGGAGACCACTTGCAACGTCAGGACAGCAATGTCTGGAAAAGCCACAGAGAGCTGCGCCGATGATCCGCTGCCTTTGATAGGCTCCAGTCAGGACTCCGCCCTTGACTAGTGTGGAGGGTTTGTGCATTCCTAAAACCTCTGTGCTCAGAAAACAGCGCCCAGGAAGTTCTAGGGCACCCTCTGTGGAGGCCCCCAGCCCACCTGTCTCCTCGTGCTGCAAGCCACCCCGGGGACAAGCCTAGCCACGACAGCCACCAACTCCCTGGCCGGGGAGATACCCTCGAGCTTCCAGAAGATGCGATTCCTCTCTTTCTGCAGATGCCGTTTCTTGACCAAAAGCCACTGGTTCCCCCGGGAAGGAAGCACAAGCACACGCTCTGACCCGCACACAACCGTACCATTAGGAAATGCTCTGGGACTGCCGTCAGTCCTGCAAAAATGACTCCCTTCGCCGCCTCTTTCTACTGGGTTCTACTTGTCTCCGTGAAGTTCACCTCATGGAATTGCAGAGCCGAGTGAGACAAAAGGCAAAGGGTGCGTCATTTGGTTCTCTGTGTCCCATTTCCTTTTGGGCCGCTGGTTGGCTGTCGGGTTGCTTGGTAGTTGCCCGGCCGATTCGATACCTGGCCGTCTCTGGGAATCCACTGAAGCGGTCGACTGATGGCACATTCCCTCTCATCTTCCTTTTAACCACAGATGGGACCACCACAATGTAAGCGGAGTTAGGTATCTTGTATACACACACACACTCACCCACACACACACATGCACACACACACCAACACACACCAGCTTCAGAGGAGAGGCAACTTGGCCCTTCCGGTTTCCATTCTGCTTTGAATTTATCTGAATTTCTCCATCTGCTTCTCAGGTTCCTGCCGCTGGCTTCCCCTCCTAGGTCATTATTAAGTAGGGCTCTCCATGGAGAGCTCAAGTCTCTCTGGCTACGCCCTGCAAAGAACAGGGAAGAATAGGAACACCAGGTGTAGCCTGTGGAAACGCAAAGTGATGGAGTCATCATAGCACAGACTATTTCTCTCTGGCAAAACTAGGGAGGCCTGAATCCGTCTCAGACGCCGGAGAGCGTTGATTCCCTTAGACCAGGACATGGTAGCATCTCCACTGGACTCAATCACTGCACGTTCACACGTCCCATGCCTTTCCTGCGAACGTGGGGCACCCTTGTCCCCACAGGCAGCTAAGGCTGTGGACCAATCCATTCCACATCCATGGCGATGGCTGGCTCGAAATCTTTCTCTTACATGCCTCCTATCTCAGCTGTCTGATCTCAGTGTCCTGGATGGATCCAAAGGGAAGTGTTGCTTCCAGAGCTGCCTGGGACCTGCCTGGGTGTCTTTGGAAACGGAATCCCCAATTGCGGAGGGCACAGAGACACCAAGCCAGGTGGGTGACCAATCCCAATTGGCCGGGGAAGGTGAAGATACCAGGGCAATGAGCATATAATGATTTGATTCAAGTAATACAAAAATCAGCAAACATAAAAACAAAGGGGAGAAAAGTAAAGCTGTCCAATGAAACATGACCGACGTACCGATAAAGACACAGTACACGTAAGCAGTGGAAAGAAAGATCGAAAGCCATGTGATGCAATAGAAGGGAACTTAATTACGAGGCTGGTCTTGGGTTGCCAAAGGGGACTCGCATCCCACACAGACATGTCACAATCTGAAACAAGGGTGGAAAGGCCTTCACTGGGTTCAGTCCTAGACACAGTCCCAGATGGGCTGCATTATCGACGGACCAAGACTGAGGCAAAGAGAAAGCTATGAAAAGCTTTATACTATGCAGAGCATTAGAAGTCAGACCGACCGGCCAGGGGAACGAGACAGAGATGAAGTGTACGTTATGCAATGCTTTATTCAATGCTCAGCATCGGAAGTCAGACTGACCGGCGAGGGCCGCCTCCGAGAGGACGACCCCGCCCCGATCTAACAGGCTGGATTTATAGAGCATAACCGCAGACCTCAAGGCTCTTGGCTTCTGTGGTTAGGGCGTTTACTGCCAGAACCGATTCCAGGAACTGATCGCAGGAACCATTGGGGCATTGATTCCCGGAATGAAGTCCGTGGATGAAAATAACAGTATGGCTACCTAGGCAATTTGGAGTCACTCTGGCTAAGCAGGCCCTAATAGTTAAACAGGTTTGAACACTAAATCGGCCCTAACAGTCCCCAGAGTCTCAACCGCACTGGTCGATGTCAGGGCTGTCATCCTGGAGACAAGCTGGCGGGAGTGGGAGAGGCACATTCCATGCAGAGGAGGGTGGGGCGGGCACATCCACCTGCCCAGGTGCAGCTCTCGGCTCAGGTGGTCCTGAAGTCCTGCTGAACACCTCTTCTCCCAAAGTTCGGAACCACTGAAGGCAGGGCTTCACTTCGACAGCAGCTGTCCAAGTGATTGGGGGTGGGCCATCCTAGGCTTTGATCAATCGCACGCTCCCAGGTCCTGCCCAGTCGAGCGGCCAGTGCTCTGGGACCCGAGGTACTGCAGCGGCATGGCTCCCACCAGCAAATCAAGGAGTAAGTTCCCCTCAGAGGCCCTGCTCCCCGCTTGTTTTCCCCAAAGTCCCATGTTACTTTCCGGGCTTCAGGACATTAAGAGGGGCACATGCTAGAAGGTTCTGATCCACAGAGGATTGGGGGAAGGGGATCGAGAGAGGCTTGCCCATGGCCGCCGTCAGAAGCAAAACTGAAGTCGGTGGCCAGGAGTCCCAACTAGAGTCCCGCTTGGGAAAATAGGCAAGCTAGATCTCAGGGGGTAGAGTATGGGTCGAGTTTCGGCACCTCGTTCAGGTGGAAGTGACAAAAATGGAACTTTCACCTCCAACGCGGCAGCACTCGGTGGGATGTACTGTCGGATTTTTCCTGGCTGTTTCTTAGAAGCAGTGGGGTCCTCTTTGCTCCTCCTCAGGTGCTTTCCTCCCTCACTCCCCCCGCGGGTCTCCTCATTCATTGGCATGCCATCACATGGCTCAGGACTGGTTGGTATCTCCCTAGTCCCTGGACTATCACCCGTTCCCACGGGCAGAGGGCAGGGTGCCAGGGCCCCTATCGAGCAGGCTCTCCAGTGATTTCGTGTGTGGATAAGGGACAATAATCTCCGGCCTGGGAATGGGTGGACAGGGCAGAAAGGGAAGAGCTGAGGCGGCACAGCCACTTCGCATGGCTAGGCAAGCCTTCCTACTCCAGTGGCCATTTTCCCTGCAACAGGCACACTCCCACCAGGATCCCGACGGAGGCGGCTTCTTTTGAGGCCATGGCAGAAAGAGGCTCTGCAGGCCTTGTTCCAGCAGAACCGGTACCCTGGCATCACCACCAGAGAACGACTGGCCCAAGAGCTAGACATTCCCGAGTCCAGGATCCAGGTAGGCTTGAGCTTCTCTTTCATTCTCCCTGGGGCAAAAGTTGTGGACACTATGTGGCTGAAGCCAGTGTATGTCACCTCCATATCCAGCTGGGAGCTCAGTTTCTTTGGGTTCTCTTTGGGCATTCCCGGGGACCCCATGCCCTTTGACGACATTGCAAGTCATTCGGTCTAAGAACACGGGGACCACTGGTTGGCATGGCCCGGGCACACCAATGGGTCAACACATCCACCTGACTTCCCTTAGAAATCATTTGCCCAGACTTATCGTGTGGCCCACACAAAACTCTCTGAGACTTTAGGTATGAGGGACACAAAGGAAAGGAAGATACGGAGGCAGCCAGATGATAGACATAGAGATAGAGGCAGATGATGTACATTCAGATACAGATAGAGATAGATCCAGTTCACCAGTGCTGCCTGAACATCAGTTCCTCTTTTGTCACTTAGGTTTGGTTCCAGAATGAGCGCACGAGACAGCTCAGGCGGAGCCGATTGGCACCTGCAAACTCCCAAGTGGAAGGGCCATCGTGTGGACAGGAACAGCCTGCAGCTTGGACTCCAGGTGAGTCCCCTGCCTACCAAACGGGTCTCTTCTGGAGCTTCTCCTTCACGCAGGAACGGGTCTGCGTGTGCTTGTCAAGGGTTTGGCAAGAGGGCTTCGGAAAGGAACCCACGTTACCTTGTTGGGTTCCCAGCAATGGACACTGTGTTTATACCGACTCTTGGGCGAGTGCATTCTTTCTGGACAGAAAGGCTTTGAGTATTCTCGTCCTAAAAGTGCCAGGAAGGACAGAGTACTTTTCTTGGGTCACCTCAGGCTTGAGAGGCAAGTGCTGGCTTGTGTGGGTGGCTCCATGCTGACCTCATGGTTCAGGGAAGGTGAAGATATTAGGAAAATGTAAAAGCAGAAGCAAACACACACACACAGACACACACACACTCTCCCGTTCACACACACACCCACACTTTCACACACACACAGGCACACACGGACACCAACTTCTCTTTCCACACCGATGTGCCTTGCCTCCCAACCCTTCTTTCTACCTCTTTTCGCTTTTCAGAACGTTTCCCAAAGGAGGGCAGGAGAAAACGGACCGCCATTTCTCCATGCCAAACCAGTCTCCTCCTTCAAGCCTTTGAGACGAACCCATTTCCCTGCATTTCCACCAGAGAACACCTGGCCAGACTCACAGGACTCCCGGAATCCCGCATTCAGGTACATTTGCGGAGGGTGTCAGTGAACTGCTGAATGTGCATGGGAGAGTGGCCCCTGAGACATTCCTAGAGAAACGTGGGCTCGTTGGGGTTATCCACGTGTCCCAGTGGGTGGGCAGTAGGGGGAGAGCATGGACCTTGCAAGGGATGGACTGCACATAAGCAGAATGTGTCAGCCGAAATGGGGATAGTAGGGGAGAACATGAAGGTGAGGTGGCAGTGCCCGTGTGTGTAGAAATGGTGCGTGGACATGAGTGGGGAAACGGAAAAGTTGCCACCTCTCTTTAGGACATGCAAAGTGTCAGTGCTTCAAAGGCTTGGGGGCGCTCTCCATGTGGCTCCCAGCATTCCCTGAGTGTGTGTAGGCTTGCCTACCTGTGAGTGGACACGTGGTCTTCAGTGTCCTGGGACACAGCACCCCCCCCCATGGCAGAATGGATCCTGCTCACAAGCCACACCTTTTCTGGATAACCTAATCATCTAGGATTATCGGCCATCGAATACTTGGCCTGGTGGGGAGAGGTCCCAGGGGAGGCCCAGTTGAGCAGGCTTGGTCTCCCTGAGCTCCAGAGAGACTGGTTTCTAGTTAAGTATATGTGAAACAGCTTTATGGTCAATGGAAGTAGTCTCTCCGCAAGGCACTCCTTGGGGCCAGAGCCCGTGAGCCTGCTTTAGGGAGGCATGTATGGGCCTGGAGCCTGACAAGTCTTGTCACTGTAAAGAGGGGAGGATCAGCGTGCTCGCTCCTGAGAACCCACATCTCCTCCAGCCAGCGGAGGAGACAGAGAGGCAAGTCAAATGCGTGTGTGGTTGATTTGGACACCTGGCGGTCCATGACTTCCCTTGGGGGCTCAAGACCTGTGCCTGTAGACGGAGTGTGTCGATGTGAGGCCAGTTCAGCACTTGGGCAGAAAGCCTCCAAGGCAGAAGTGGTGGTTTGCCCTTGGGGTCACACGAATCGGACACTGGGGTTCAAATGCTGAGGGACGCTTGGAGGACTTGGAGTAGGCTGGGCAAGGAGGGCAGGTGGTCATCGAAGTCTTCGTCCCAAGACTCAAGGAATGGCTGTTCAGGAAGCTGCAATGGGCAAACTAAGAGAGCGCTAGGCAGGGACCAGGCAGAGCACTACAGAGGGGAGTTAAGCAAAGCAGAGCATAGCAGAACTGAGCGGCTGCCATTGCATCCAGTCAAGTGGGAATCCCGTCCAGACCAGGTGTCCACAGTTGCCTGGGACTTGCCCCTACTTCACAAGGACCAGGTGAAAGGAGTGAACCGAGCTGCGTGAGATGCAGAGCAACAGACCTGGCCTTCTCCCGGAGAGATCCCACACAGGGGAAGGGGCAAGCCAAAGTGGTATCTGTCACTTCTGATTCTCATGTCCGCAACCCCTCTTCTCTGTCCCAGGTCTGGTTCCAGAACAGAAGAGCTCGGCACCCAGGGCAGAGCAGAAGTGGCCCTGCGAATGACCGGGCGGCAAACCAGGAAGCCAGTCCTCACCTGACCATTCCAGGGGACCCAGGCCCCCAGCCCGGTGTCCTCGGATGCTCTCAGCTTCTGGCTCCTTCCAATCCTCTGGGAAGCATGCAGGCTTTTGGGGCAGCGACCCTTCCTGTCCTCTCCATGGGCTTTGCCCCCCTGGTTTCTTGTGGGTGCCCTGTGAGCCATGCCGTGGCGGCCACTATTGCCCCGCATACCCAAGCCTGGCAGGGAGGAAGCAACTCTCCCACTCCTCAAGCCATGAGGAAACATTCCATGATGGGACTGACTCAGGGAGTGTGCCTTTCAGCTCGCAACACCCGTCTTTGTCCCCTGACTCAAGGGGAATGCCAGCGGCAACAGGAGCACCCTGGCTTGGAACCCGTGCCCTTCCACGGCTATCCCCTGCCTCCAGATGACAATCCATGCCAACCAGTGCAGGATGCAGGGCCCATGGGTAGTCACTATGCCCCGCAGTGGTTGGGGGAGTGGTCCCGACTTCTCGTGAGCACAGGACAGGCTCCAGATGCAGCAGCTGGGCAGCCTGCACACGCTGAGATCCCTGGCTGGCGGTGGCTGGCACCCCCTGCTGCTGGGCTCCCTAGTGCACTGGACCCACAGCTCCCACCTTCTGCAGAAGCCTCACGTTTCTTAGAGGAGCTTCTAACAGCCACAGAAAGGGAGGAAGACACACAGCCTTTTCCGAGTGGGCATCTGTGGCAAGGGGAGGCCCCGGGACCCTTGGAAGCACCCCTCAATGAGGAAGAGTTTTCGTCCCTGCTGGCCATGCTGCACGATTCCACGTGGTCTCAAGCCTAGGACCAGAGAGGCCTCGGCTTCCCCACTCCCCATTCATTCAGACTTCCTTTTCTGAGAGGCAGTCCATTACAGGACAGCAAGGACGAGGAACAGGAAGCAAGGTCCATGTTCCAGAGGAAGCCCGAGGCCAAAAGGTGCAACTGCCTCTTGGAAGGACAGAAGGGTGTTCCTCCCATCCCCGTGGACGGAGCTCCATGGCATTCCAGATCGTCATCAATCGACTCAAGGCACCTGAAGGCATTAAGGACCCTGGGCTCTTTATACACTCCCCGACACCTGAGTGATCACTGGCAGGACACACACCGGCCATCCTCCCTGCCATCACCCTAGAGTCTGGCGCCAGGGAAACCCTGGCCCTTGCAGCGAACCCAAGCAAGGAAGAGAAGTTAGAGGACACCTCCCCCATGCCTTTGCCTCCTGATGAAGTGGAACATCCAATCTGCAGAAGCTGACCGTGTAGACCAACACAGCGTGCTACATATCTCCCCTGAGGGGGCCCAGGGAGGCCAAGCCATCCGGGCTGTGAGGGCTCGGAACCGGCCAAACGGGAAACAACCGCAGGCCCCCATGGCCCAGAGATCCTCTCCCAGCCAAAGTCCAGAATGCCCTGTGGACTTTGCCTGGCTTATTGCCCTGGAGCCTTTCCAGGGGACACAGCATGACAGTTCCGAGAGCAACCGTCAGTCTCAGAAGGCATTCCAGAAGTGAGGGGACCAATGTGGTTCTTTCCAGAACCTTTGCACTTCTTTTTTTTCCCTGTCTCTGGTTGGTGTCTATCGGCGTGCCTCACTATGTACAATGTACTCTTGCTTCTCAGGAAGAAGGACTATATTCCCTGTCAGCGTCTTTGTGATCTTCCTTTGGCGGGGTCACTCCTCTCCCTTGCGAAAGGGAACTTTGAGGAAAACCATCCTGGATTTTCAAGGTCCATGGGACACTCCATTGACATAATAAACCTATCTTTGTCTCCCCACTACGTTGTCTGGTCGTGATTCATTCCTTTCCCCCAACGTCCGGGCATGCTTGCCCATCCTCAGAGCCTGGCGATGCTTTGTGGCCCGGGGATGGACTGTGGAAGCCATCGGCATGCCCACGTGTAGCTGAGAGCTTCTGGCACAGAGAAACCCAAGAGGCTGCACCAACACTTCCTAGCAGTCTTCCCACTCCGCCTGCATGGATGGTGCCTTCTGTGCAAGCAATCTTCCAAGGGATGTAGGTGGAGCGCAAGTGGAAGTCGTTCCCCACTCATTGTACCTGACCCCACTCTTCTCAGCGGAGGCCAAATTCACACGTAGGGAACATCATGGAGGGCAGGCAATGAATCACCGTCCCCCCACCTTGCTTTTTGCTCCTGTCCTTCCTCCTTTTCTCTCTTTCCCTCTCTTCAGATCTCAGCCTATCGTTCCTTCTCCCTCTATCTCATTTTCTTTCACACATGGACACCTACAGATGTCCACACAGTCTCACGATCATGCTTATGCTTCTGAGAGTATGGGTACAGAACCTCTGGGGGAAAGGATGTGGTCAAAAACTTTTGTAGACTAAGGTGGGCATCGCCGGGTTATTTCCTCAGTTTTTTCTTCTGTCCCTACCTCTTTCCCATGTGCCCTGGGAAATGAGAGGTTGTGGATTTGGTTTCTTGAGTCCACCCCTAAATCCATGGCCAACACGTATGGGTTCCAAGTTGCAAGGAACCAAAGTAGTCTGACCTTGGTCACTTCCACCCAACTCGATCTCTGTCAGTATCCACATGCTCTTTTGCACTGATATATCTGTAGCCCCATGTTGCTACTTGCCTAGTTCCACAGTTGGGTCGCTGATATGTCTCTGTGGATGGAGCTTGTGTTGGAAACCCTCCATATCTAACCAGTCCTAGTGGTTTGTTCTTCAGTTGGCTCTATGGACACATCTACCTTTGCTTTTGTAGACTGGGTGGAAGGTAGTGTCCCTCCCTCCCCGAACAGAGTGGGTTAGGATATCTGGAGAGTGCCTAGCCAAAGTGTCCTCGGGACAGACGGGGTTTGGGCTGTGTCTAGAGAAGATACGTGTCGGAATGGCTCTCTTGTCGTATTGGGAGGACCTCGGTCTCCTCTGATCGTGTTGGCAAGGTCTATGGACTCTTGTGGCTGGCCCCTCTGCACACATGATGTGGAGGGAAGAACGGGGCTGCAGCCACATTGGGGTCCAAAGCCAGCCACAACAGATGCTCAAGTATGGACATGAGCCCTGGAGCCTGTCCTCTCCATGCGTGGCCAGTGCCATGCACATCAGTGAGGTGTCAAGCCTCTGGCTGATGTGCAACATGCAGCACCACTCTGGAAAATAGCTTGGCAGTGGCGATAGATGTCCATTGGAAGCTGGAGGAAGCCGGCCCGTTAGGGGGTTGTTACTCGTGGCCTTGGAGGCCGAGTCCTCAGGGCCGCTGATCTGTCAGGGCCTCTTCCTCCAGCTGTGCCAACCCTGGGATCCCTCAAAGAGAACGTCTCGCCCCCCGACAGAGATCACCCAAGCGGATTCGAGGTGCCAAAAACAGGATCCACGTGTCTGCCGGACATGGTCTCGGGGTTTCAACACTGCTCCTCGTCTTCTTGAGGGTCAGCTTCAGGAAGTGCCGGGAGACCACTTGCAACGTCAGGACAGCAATGTCTGGAAAAGCCACAGAGAGCTGCGCCAATGATCCGCTGCCTTTGATAGGCTCCAGTCAGGACTCCGCCCTTGACTAGTGTGGAGGGTTTGTGCATTCCTAAAACCTCTGTGCTCAGAAAACAGCGCCCAGGAAGTTCTAGGGCACCCTCTGTGGACGCCCCCTGCCACCTGTCTCCTCGTTTTGCAAGCCACCCTAGGACAAGCCTAGGCACGACAGCCACCAACACCCTGGCCGGGGAGATACCCTCGAGCTTCCAGAAGATGCGATTCCTCTCTTTCTGCAGATGCCGTTTCTTGACCGAAAGCCACTGGTTCCCCCGGGAAGGAAGCACAAGCACACGCTCTGACCCGCACACAACCGTACCATTAGGAAATGCTCTGGGACTGCCGTCAGTCCTGCAAAAATGACTCCCTTCGCCGCCTCTTTCTACTGGGTTCTACTTGTCTCCGTGGGGTTCACCTCATGGAATTGCAGAGCCGAGTGAGCCAAAAGGCAAAGGGTGCGTCATTTGGTTCTCTGTGTCCCTTTTCCTTTTGGGCCGCTGGTTGGCTGTCGGGTTGCTTGGTAGTTGCCCGGCCGATTCGATAACTGGCCGTCTCTGGGAATCCACTGAAGCGGTCGACTGATGGCAAATTCCATCTCATCTTCCTTTTAACCACAGATGGGACCACCACATTGTAAGCGGAGTTAGGTATATTGTATACACACACACACTCACCCACACACACACCCACACACACACACATGCACACACACACCAACACACACCAGCTTCAGAGGAGAGGCAACTTGGCCCTTCCGGTTTCCATTCTGCTTTGAATTGATCTGAATTTCTCCATCTGCTTCTCAGGTTCCTGCAGCTGGCTTCTCCTCCTAGGTCATTATTAAGTAGGGCTCTCCATGGAGAGCTCAAGTCTCTCTGGCTACGCCCTGCCAAGAGCAGGGAAGAATAGGAACACCAGGTGTAGCCTGTGGAAACGCAAAGTGATGGAGTCATCATAGCACAGACTATTTCTCTCTGGCAAAACTAGGGAGGCCTGAATCCATCTCAGACGCCGGAGAGCGTTGATTCCTTTAGACCAGGACATGGTAGCATCTCCACTGGACTCAATCACTGCACGTTCACACGTCCCATGCCTTTCCTCCGAACGTGGGGCACCCTTGTCCCCACAGGCAGCTAAGGCTGGGGACCAATCCATTCCACATCCATGGCGATGGCTGGCTCGAAATCTTTCTCTTACATGCCTCCTATCTCAGCTGTCTGATCTCAGTGTCCTGGATGGATCCAAAGGGAAGTGTTGCTTCCAGAGCTGCCTGGGACCTGCCTGGGTGTCTTTGGAAATGGAATCCCCAATTGCGGAGGGCACAGAGACACCAAGCCAGGTGGGTGACCAATCCCAATTGGCTGGGGAAGGTGAAGATACCAGGGCAATGAGCATATAATGTTTTGATTCAAGTAATACAAAAATCAGCAATCATAAAAACAAAGGGGAGAAAAGGAAAGCTGTCCAATGAAACATGACCGACGTACCGATAAAGACACAGTACACGTAAGCAGTGGAAAGAAAGATCGAAAGCCATGTGATGCAATAGAAGGGAACTTAATTACGAGGCTGGTCTTGGGTTGCCAAAGGGGACTCGCGTCCCACACACACATGTCACAATCTGAAACAAGGGTGGAAAGGCCTTCACTGGGTCCAGTCCTAGACACAGTCCCAGATGGGGTGCATTATCGAAGGACCAAGACTGAGGCAAAGAGAAAGCTATGAAAAGCTTTATACTATGCAGAGCATTAGAAGTCAGACCGACCGGCCAGGGGAACGAGACAGAGATGAAGTGTACGTTATGCAATGCTTTATTCAATGCTCAGCATCGGAAGTCAGACTGACCGGCGAGGGCCGCCTCCGAAGAGGACGACCCCGCCCCGATCTAACAGGCTGGATTTATAGAGCATAACCGCAGACCTCAAGGCTCTTGGCTTCTGTGGTTAGGGCGTTTACTGCCAGAACCGATTCCAGGAACTGATCGCAGGAACCATTGGGGCATTGATTCCCGGAATGAAGTCCGTGGATGAAAATAACAGTATGGCTACCTAGGCAATTTGGAGTCGCTCTGGCTAAGCAGGCCCTAAGAGTTAAACAGGTTTGAACATTCAATCGGCCCTAACAGTCCCCAGAGTCTCAACCGCACTGGTCGATGTCAGGGCTGTCATCCTGGAGACAAGCTGGCGGGAGTGGGAGAGGCACATTCCATGCAGAGGAGGGTGGGGCGGGCACATCCACCTGCCCAGGTGCAGCTCTCGGCTCAGGTGGTCCTGAAGTCCTGCTGAACACCTCTTCTCCCAAAGTTCGGAACCACTGAAGGCAGGGCTTCACTTCGACAGCAGCTGTCCAAGTGATTGGGGGTGGGCCATCCTAGGCTTTGATCAGTCGCACGCTCCCAGGTCCTGCCCAGTCGAGCGGCCAGTGCTCTGGGACCCGAGGTACTGCAGCGGCATGGCTCCCACCAGCAAATCAAGGAGTAAGTTCCCCTCAGAGGCCCTGCTCCCCGCTTGTTTTCCCCAAAGTCCCCTGTTACTTTCCGGGCTTCAGGACATTAAGAGGTGCACATGCTGGAAGGTTCTGATCCACAGAGGATTGGGGGAAGGGGATCGAGAGAGGCTTGCCCATGGCCGCCGTCAGAAGCAAAACTGAAGTCGGTGGCCAGGAGTCCCAACTAGAGTCCCGCTTGGGAAAATAGGCAAGCTAGATCTCAGGGGGTAGAGTATGGGTCGAGGTTCGGCACCTCGTTCAGGTGCAAGTGACAAAAATGGAACTTTCACCTCCAACGCGGCAGCACTCGGCGGGATGTACTGTCGGATTTTTCCTGGCTGTTTCTTAGGAGCAGTGGGGTCCTCTTTGCTCCTCCTCAGGTGCTTTCCTCCCTCACTCCCCCCGCGGGTCTCCTCATTCATTGGCATGCCATCACATGGCTCAGGACTGGTTGGTATCTCCCTAGTCCCTGGACTATCACCCGTTCCCACGGGCAGAGGGCAGGGTGCCAGGGCCCCTATCGAGCAGGCTCTCCAGTGAATTCGTGTGTGGATAAGGGACAATAATCTCCGGCCTGGGAATGGGTGGACAGGGCAGAAAGGGAAGAGCTGAGGCGGCACAGCCACTTCGCATGGCTAGGCAAGCCTTCCTACTCCAGTGGCCATTTTCCCTGCAACAGGCACACTCCCACCAGGATCCCGACGGAGGCGGCTTCTTTTGAGGCCATGGCAGAAAGAGGCTCTGCAGGCCTTGTTCCAGCAGAACCGGTACCCTGGCATCACCACCAGAGAACGACTGGCCCAAGAGCTAGACATTGCCGAGTCCAGGATCCAGGTAGGCTTGAGCTTCTCTTTCATTCTCCCTGGGGCACAAGTTGTGGACACTAGGTGGCTGAAGCCAGTGTATGTCAATCTCCATATCCAGCTGGGAGCTCAGTTGCTTTGGGTTCTCTTTGGCAATTCCCGGGCACCCCATGCCCTTTGACGACATTGCAAGTGATTCGGTCTAAGAACACGGGGACCACTGGTTGGCATGGCCCGGGCACACCAACGGGTCAACACATCCAGGCCGACTTCCCTTAGAAATCATTTGCCCAGACTTATCGTGTGGCCCACACAAAACTCTCTGAGACTTTAGGTATGAGGGACACAAAGGAATGGAAGATACGGAGGCAGCCAGATGATAGAAATAGAGATAGAGGCAGAGGATGTACATTCAGATACAGATACAGATAGATCCAGTTCACCAGTGCTGCCTGAACGTCAGTTCCTCTTTTGCCACTTAGGTTTGGTTCCAGAATGAGCGCACGAGACAGCTCAGGCGGAGCCGATTGGCACCTGCAAACTCCCAAGTGGAAGGGCCATCGTGTGGACAGGAACAGCCTGCAGCTTGGACTCCAGGTGAGTCCCCAGTCTACCAAACGGGTCTCTTCTGGAGCTTCTCCTTCACGCAGGAACGGGTCTGCGTGGGCTTGTCAAGTGTTTGGCAAGAGGGCTTCAGAAAGGAACCCACGTTACCTTGTTGGGTTCCCAGCGATGGACACTGTGTTTATACCGCCTCTTGGGCGAGTGCATTCTTTCTGGACAGAAAGGCTTTGAGTATTCTTGTCCTAAAAGTGCCAGGAAGGACAGAGTCCTTTTCTTGGGTCACCTCAGGCTTGAGAGGCAAGTGCTGGCTTGTGTGGGTGGTTCCATGCTGACCTCATGGACTCAGGGAAGGTGAAGATATTAGGAAAATGTAAAAGCAGAAGCAAACACACACACACACACACTCCCATTCACACACACACCCACACTTTCACACACACACAGGCACACACGGACACCAACTTCCCTTTCCACACCGATGTGCCTTGGCTCCCAACCCTTCTTTCTACCTCTTTTCTCTTTTCAGAACGTTTCCCAAAGGAGGGCAGGAGAAAACGGACCGCCATTTCTCCATGCCAAACCAGTCTCCTCCTTCAAGCCTTTGAGACGAACCCATTTCCCTGCATTTCCACCAGAGAACACCTGGCCAGACTCACAGGACTCCCGGAATCCCGCATTCAGGTACATTTGCGGAGGGTGTCTGTGAACTGCTGAATGTGCAGGGGAGAGTGGCCCCTGAGACATTCCTAGAGAAACGTGGGCTCGTTGGGGTTATCCACGTGTCCCAGTGCGTGGACACTAGGGGGAGAGCATGGACCTTGCAAGGGATGGACTGCACATAAGCAGAATGTGTCAGCCGAAATGGGGATAGTAGGGGAGAACATGAAGGTGAGGTGGCAGTGCCCGTGTGTGTAGAAATGGTGCGTGGACATGAGTGGGGAAACGGAAAAGTTGCCACCTCTCTTTAGGTCATGCAAAGTGTCAGTGCTTCAAAGGCTTGGGGGCGCTCTCCATGTGGCCCCCAGCATTTCCTGAGTGTGTGTGGGCTTGCCTACCTGTGAGTGGACACGTGGTCTTCAGTGTCCTGGGACTCAGCACCCCCCCCAAGGCGGGAATGGATCCTGCTCACAAGCCACACCTTTTCTGGATAACCTAATCATCTAGGATTATCGGCCCTCGGATTCTTGGCCTGGTGGGGGAGAGGTCCCAGGGGAGGCCCAGTTGAGCAGGCTTGGTCTCCCTGAGCTCCAGAGAGACAGGTTTCTAGTTAAGTACATGGAAACAGCTTTATGGTCAATGGAAGTAAACTCTCCGCAAGGCACTCCTTTGGGGCCAGAGCCCGTGAGCCTTTTTTAAGGAGGCATGTATGGGCCTGGAGCCTGACAAGTCTTGTCACTGTAAAGAGGGGAGGCTCAGCGTGCTCGTTCCTGAGAACCCCCATCTCCTCCAGCCAGCGGAGGAGACAGAGAGGCAAGTCAAACGCGGGTGTGGTTGATTTGGACTCCTGGCGGTCTATGACTTCCCCTGGGGGCCCAACACCTGTGCCTGTAGACGGAGTGTGTCGATGTGAGGCCAGTTCAGCACTTGGGCTGAAGGCCTCCAAGGTAGAGGAGGGGTTTGCCCTTGGGTTCAAACGAATCGGACACTGGGGGTCAAATGCTGAGGGACGCTTGGAGGACTTGGAGTAGGCTGGGCAAGGAGGGCAGGTGGTCATCGAAGTCTTGGTCCCAAGGCTCAAGGAATGGTTGGTCAGGAAGCTGCAATGGTCAAACAATGAGAGCGCTAGGCAGGGACCAGGCAGAGCACTACAGAGAGGAGTTAAGCAAAGCAGAGCATAGCAGAACTGAGCGGCTGCCATTGCATCCAGTCAAGTGGGAATCCCGTCCAGACCAGGTGTCCACAGTTGCCTGGGACTTGCCCCTACTTCACAAGGACCAGGTGAAAGGAGTGAACCGAGCTGCCCTGAGATTCAGAGCAACAGACCTGGCCTTCTCCCGGAGAGATCCCACACAGGGGAAGGGGCAAGCCAAAGTGGTATCTGTCACTTCTGATTCTCATGTCCGCAACCCCTCTTCTCTGTCCCAGGTCTGGTTCCAGAACAGAAGAGCTCGGCACCCAGGGCAGAGCAGAAGTGGCCCTGCGAATGACCGGGCGGCAAACCAGGAAGCCAGTCCTCACCTGACCATTCCAGGGGACCCAGGCCCCCAGCCCGGTGTCCTCGGATGCTCTCAGCTTCTGGCTCCTTCCAATCCTCTGGGAAGCATGCAGGCTTTTGGGGCAGCGACACTTCCTGTCCTCTCCATGGGCTTTGCCCCCCTGGTTTCTTGTGTGGGCCCTGTGAGCCAGGCCTTGGGGGCCACTATGGCCCCGCATACCCAAGCCTGGCAGGGAGGAAGCAACTCTCCCACTCCTCAAGCCATGAGGAACCATTCCATGATGGGACCGACTCAGGGAGTGTGCCTTTCAGCTCGCCACACCCGTCTTTGTCCCCTGACGCAAGGGGAATACCAGCGGCAACAGGAGCACCCTGGCTTGGCACCCGTGCCCTTCCACGGCTATCCCCTGCCTCCAGATGACAATCCTTGCCAACCAGTGCAGGAGGCAGGGCCCATGGGTAGTCACTATGCCCCGCAGTGGTTGGGGGAGCGGTCCCGACTTCTCGTGAGCACAGGACAGGCTCCGGATGCAGCAGCTGGGCAGCCTGCACACGCTGAGATCCCTGGCTGGCGGTGGCAGGCACCCCCTGCTGCTGGGCTCCCTAGTGCACTGGACCCACAGCTCCCACCTTCTGCAGAAGCCTCACGTTTCTTAGAGGAGCTTCTATCAGCCACAGAGAGGGAGGAAGACACACAGCCTTTTCCGAGTGGGCATCTGTGGCAAGGGGAGGCTCCGGGACCCTTGGAAGCACCCCTCAGTGAGGAAGAGTTTTCGTCCCTGCTGGCCATGCTGCACGATTCCACGTGGCCTCACGCCTAGGACCAGGGAGGCCTCGGCTTCACCACTCCCCATTCATTCAGACTTCCTTTTCTGAGAGGCAGTCCATTACAGGACAGCAAGGACGAGGAACAGGAAGCAAGGTCCATGCTCCAGAGGAAGACCGAGGCCCAAAGGAGCAACTGCCTCTTGGAAGGACAGAAGGGTGTTCCTCCCAGCCTCGTGGACGGAGCTCCATGGCATTCCCGATCGTCATCAATCGACTCAAGGCACCTGAAAGCATTAAGGACCCTGGGCTCTTTATACACTCCCCGACACCTGAGTGACCACTGGCAGGACACACACCGGCCATCCTCCCTGCCATCACCCTAGACTCTGGCGCCAGGGAAACCCTGGCCCTGGCAGCGAACCCAAGCAAGGAAGAGAAGTTAGAGGACACCTCCCCCATGCCTTTGCCTCCTGATGAAGTGGAACATCCAATCTGCAGAAGCTGACCGTGTAGACCAACACAGCGTGCTACATATCTCCCCTGAGGGGGCCCAGGGAGGCCAAGCCATCCGGGCTGGGAGGGCTCGGAACCGGCCAAACGGGAAACAACCGCAGGCCCCCATGGCCCAGAGATCCTCTCCCAGCCAAAGTCCAGAATGCCCTGTGGACTTTGCCTGGCTTATTGCCCTGGAGCCTTTCCAGGGGACACAGCATGACAGTTCCGAGGGCAACCGTCAGACTCAGAGGTCATTCCAGAAGTGAGAGGACCAATGTGGTTCTTTCCAGAACCTTTGCACTTCTTTTTTTCCCCTGTCTCTGGTTGGTGTCTATCGGCGTGCCTCACTATGTACAATGTACTCTCGCTTCTCAGGAAGAAGGACGATATTCCCTGTCAGCGTCTTTGTGATCTTCCTTTGGCGGGGTCACTCCTCTCCCTTGCGAAAGGGAACTTTGAGGAAAACCATCCTGGATTTTCAAGGTCCATGGGACACTCCATTGACATAATAAACCTATCTTTGTCTCCCCACTACGGTGTCTGGTCGTGATTCATCCCGTTCCCCGAACGTCCGGGCATGCTTGCCCATCCTCAGAGCCTGGCGATGCTTTGTGGCCCGGGGATGGACTGTGGAAGCCATCGGCATGCCCACGTGTAGCTGAGAGCTTCTGGCACAGAGAAACCCAAGAGGCTGCACCAACACTTCCTAGCAGTCTTCCCACTCCGCCTGAATGGATGGTGCCTTCTGTGCAAGCAATCTTCCAAGGGATGTAGGTGGAGCGCAAGTGGAAGTCGTTTCCCACTCATTGTACCTGACCCCACTCTTCTCAGCGGAGGCCAAATTCACACGTAGGGAACATCATGGAGGGCAGGCAATGAATCACCGCCCCCCCACCTTGCTTTTTGCCCCTGTCCTTCCTCCTTTTCTCTCTTTCCCTTTCTTCAGATCTCAGCCTATCGTTCCCTCTCCCTCTATCTCATTTTCTTTCACACATGGACACCTACAGATGTCCACACAGTCTCACGATAATGCTTATGCTTCTGAGAGTATGGGTACAGAACCTCTGGTGGAAAGGATGTGGTCAAAACCTTTTGTAGACTAAGGTGGGCATCGCCGGGTTATTTCCTCAGTTTTTTCTTCTGTCCCTACCTCTTTCCCATGTGCCCTGGGAAATGAGAGGTTGTGGATTTGGTTTCTTGAGTCCACCCCTAAATCCATGGCCAACACGTATGGGTTCCAAGTTGCAAGGAACCAAAGTAGTCTGACCTTGGTCACTTCCACCCAACTCGATCTCTGTCAGTATGCACATGCTCTTTTGCACTGATATATCTGTAGCCCCATGTTGCTACTTGCCTAGTTCCACAGGTGGGTCGCTGATATGTCTCTGTGGATGGATCTTGTGTTGGAAACCCTCCATATCTAACCAGCCCTAGTGGTTTGTTCTTCAGTTGGCTCTATGGACACATCTACCTTTGCTTTTGTAGACTGGGTGGAAGGTAGTGTCCCTCCCTCCCCGAACAGAGTGGGTTAGGATATCTGGAGAGTGCCTAGCCAAAGTGTCCCCGGGACAGAAGGGGTTTGGGCTGTGTCTAGAGAAGCTACGTGTCGGAATGGCTCTCTTGTCGTGTTGGGAGGACCTCGGTCTCCTCTGATCGTGTTTGCAAGGTCTATGGACTCTTGGGGCTGGCCCCTCTGCACACATGATGTGGAGGGAAGAACGGGGCTGCAGCCACATTGGGATCCAAAGCCAGCCACAACAGATGCTCAAGTACGGACATGAGCCCTGGAGCCTGTCCTCTCCATGCGTGGCCAGTGCCATGCACATTAGTGAGATCTCAAGCCTCTGGCAGATGTGCAACATGCAGCACCACTCTGGAAAATAGCTTGGCAGAGGAGATAGATGTCCATTGGAAGCTGGAGGAAGTCTGCCCGTTAGCGGGTTGTTACTCGTGGCCTTGGAGGCCAAGTCCCCAGGGCCTCTGATCTGTCAGTGCCTCTTCCTCCAGCTGTGCCACCCCTGGGATCCCTCAAAGAGAACGTCTCGCCCTCCGACAGAGATCACCCAAGCGGATTCGAGGTGCCAAAAACAGGATCCACGTGTCTGCCCGACATGGTCTCGGGGTTTCAACACTGCTCCTCGTCTTCTTGAGGGCCAGCTTCAGGAAGTGCCAGGAGACCACTTGCAACGTCAGGACAGCAATGTCTGGAAAAGCCACAGAGAGCTGCGCCGATGATCCGCTGCCTTTGATAGGCTCCAGTCAGGACTCCGCCCTTGACTAGTGTGGGGGTTTTGTGCATTCCTCAAACCTCTGTGCTCAGAAAACAGCGCCCAGGAAGTTCTAGGGCACCCTCTGTGGAGGCCCCCTGCCCACCTGTCTCCTCGTGCTGCAAGCCACCCCGGGGACAAGCCTAGCCACGAGAGCCACCAACTCCCTGGCCGGGGAGATACCCTCGAGCCTCCAGAAGATGCGATTCCTCTCTTTCTGCATATGCCGTTTCTTGACCGAAAGCCACTGGTTCCCCCGGGAAGGAAGCACAAGCACACGCTCTGACCCGCACACAACCCTACCATTGGGAAATGCTCTGGGACTGCCGTCAGTCCTGCAAAAATGACTCCCTTCGCCGCCTCTTTCTACTGGGTTCTACTTGTCTCCGTGGGGTTCACCTCATGGAATTGCAGAGCCGAGTGAGCCAAAAGGCAAAGGGTGCGTCATTTGGTTCTCTGTGTCCCTTTTCCTTTTGGGCCGCTGGTTGGCTGTCGGGTTGCTTGGTAGTTGCCCGGCCGATTCGATAACTGGCCGTCTCTGGGAATCCACTGAAGCGGTCGACTGATGGCAAATTCCATCTCATCTTCCTTTTAACCACAGATGGGACCACCACATTGTAAGCGGAGTTAGGTATATTGTATACACACACACACTCACCCACACACACACCCACACACACACACATGCACACACACACCAACACACACCAGCTTCAGAGGAGAGGCAACTTGGCCCTTCCGGTTTCCATTCTGCTTTGAATTGATCTGAATTTCTCCATCTGCTTCTCAGGTTCCTGCAGCTGGCTTCTCCTCCTAGGTCATTATTAAGTAGGGCTCTCCATGGAGAGCTCAAGTCTCTCTGGCTACGCCCTGCCAAGAGCAGGGAAGAATAGGAACACCAGGTGTAGCCTGTGGAAACGCAAAGTGATGGAGTCATCATAGCACAGACTATTTCTCTCTGGCAAAACTAGGGAGGCCTGAATCCATCTCAGACGCCGGAGAGCGTTGATTCCTTTAGACCAGGACATGGTAGCATCTCCACTGGACTCAATCACTGCACGTTCACACGTCCCATGCCTTTTTTCCGAACGTGGGGCACCCTTATCCCCACAGGCAGCTAAGGCTGGGGACCAATCCATTCCACATCCCTGGCGATGGCTGGCTCGAAATCTTTCTCTTACATGCCTCCTATCTCAGCTGTCTGATCTCAGTGTCCGGGATGGATCCAAAGGGAAGTGTTGCTTCCAGAGCTGCCTGGGACCTGCCTGGGTGTCTTTGGAAATGGAATCCCCAATTGCGGAGGGCACAGAGACACCAAGCCAGGTGGGTGACCAATCCCAATTGGCTGGGGAAGGTGAAGATACCAGGGCAATGAGCATATAATGTTTTGATTCAAGTAATACAAAAATCAGCAAACATAAAAACAAAGGGGAGAAAAGGAAAGCTGTCCAATGAAACATGACCGACGTACCGATAAAGACACAGTACACGTAAGCAGTGGAAAGAAAGATCGAAAGCCATGTGATGCAATAGAAGGGAACTTAATTACGAGGCTGGTCTTGGGTTGCCAAAGGGGACTCGCGTCCCACACACACATGTCACAATCTGAAACAAGGGTGGAAAGGCCTTCACTGGGTCCAGTCCTAGACACAGTCCCAGATGGGGTGCATTATCGAAGGACCAAGACTGAGGCAAAGAGAAAGCTATGAAAAGCTTTATACTATGCAGAGCATTAGAAGTCAGACCGACCGGCCAGGGGAACGAGACAGAGATGAAGTGTACGTTATGCAATGCTTTATTCAATGCTCAGCATCGGAAGTCAGACTGACCGGCGAGGGCCGCCTCCGAAGAGGACGACCCCGCCCCGATCTAACAGGCTGGATTTATAGAGCATAACCGCAGACCTCAAGGCTCTTGGCTTCTGTGGTTAGGGCGTTTACTGCCAGAACCGATTCCAGGAACTGATCGCAGGAACCATTGGGGCATTGATTCCCGGAATGAAGTCCGTGGATGAAAATAACAGTATGGCTACCTAGGCAATTTGGAGTCGCTCTGGCTAAGCAGGCCCTAAGAGTTAAACAGGTTTGAACATTCAATCGGCCCTAACAGTCCCCAGAGTCTCAACCGCACTGGTCGATGTCAGGGCTGTCATCCTGGAGACAAGCTGGCGGGAGTGGGAGAGGCACATTCCATGCAGAGGAGGGTGGGGCGGGCACATCCACCTGCCCAGGTGCAGCTCTCGGCTCAGGTGGTCCTGAAGTCCTGCTGAACACCTCTTCTCCCAAAGTTCGGAACCACTGAAGGCAGGGCTTCACTTCGACAGCAGCTGTCCAAGTGATTGGGGGTGGGCCATCCTAGGCTTTGATCAGTCGCACGCTCCCAGGTCCTGCCCAGTCGAGCGGCCAGTGCTCTGGGACCCGAGGTACTGCAGCGGCATGGCTCCCACCAGCAAATCAAGGAGTAAGTTCCCCTCAGAGGCCCTGCTCCCCGCTTGTTTTCCCCAAAGTCCCCTGTTACTTTCCGGGCTTCAGGACATTAAGAGGGGCACATGCTGGAAGGTTCTGATCCACAGAGGATTGGGGGAAGGGGATCGAGAGAGGCTTGCCCATGGCCGCCGTCAGAAGCAAAACTGAAGTCGGTGGCCAGGAGTCCCAACTAGAGTCCCGCTTGGGAAAATAGGCAAGCTAGATCTCAGGGGGTAGAGTATGGGTCGAGGTTCGGCACCTCGTTCAGGTGGAAGTGACAAAAATGGAACTTTCACCTCCAACGCGGCAGCACTCGGCGGGATGTACTGTCGGATTTTTCCTGGCTGTTTCTTAGGAGCAGTGGGGTCCTCTTTGCTCCTCCTCAGGTGCTTTCCTCCCTCACTCCCCCCGCGGGTCTCCTCATTCATTGGCATGCCATCACATGGCTCAGGACTGGTTGGTATCTCCCTAGTCCCTGGACTATCACCCGTTCCCACGGGCAGAGGGCAGGGTGCCAGGGCCCCCATCGAGCAGGCTCTCCAGTGAATTTGTGTGTGGATAAGGGACAATAATCTCCGGCCTGGGAATGGGTGGACAGGGCAGAAAGGGAAGAGCTGAGGCGGCACAGCCACTTCGCATGGCTAGGCAAGCCTTCCTACTCCAGTGGCCATTTTCCCTGCAACAGGCACACTCCCACCAGGATCCCGACGGAGGCGGCTTCTTTTGAGGCCATGGCAGAAAGAGGCTCTGCAGGCCTTGTTCCAGCAGAACCGGTACCCTGGCATCACCACCAGAGAACGACTGGCCCAAGAGCTAGACATTGCCGAGTCCAGGATCCAGGTAGGCTTGAGCTTCTCTTTCTTTCTCCCTGGGGCACAAGTTGTGGACACTAGGTGGCTGAAGCCAGTGTATGTCAATCTCCATATCCAGCTGGGAGCTCAGTTGCTTTGGGTTCTCTTTGGGCATTCCCGGGCACCCCATGCCCTTTGACGACATTGCAAGTGATTCGGTCTAAGAACACGGGGACCACTGGTTGGCATGGCCCGGGCACACCAACGGGTCAACACATCCAGGCCGACTTCCCTTAGAAATCATTTGCCCAGACTTATCGTGTGGCCCACACAAAACTCTCTGAGACTTTAGGTATGAGGGACACAAAGGAATGGAAGATACGGAGGCAGCCAGATGATAGACATAGAGATAGAGGCAGAGGATGTACATTCAGATACAGATACAGATAGATCCAGTTCACCAGTGCTGCCTGAACGTCAGTTCCTCTTTTGCCACTTAGGTTTGGTTCCAGAATGAGCGCACGAGACAGCTCAGGCGGAGCCGATTGGCACCTGCAGACTCCCAAGTGGAAGGGCCATCGTGTGGACAGGAACAGCCTGCAGCTTGGACTCCAGGTGAGTCCCCAGCCTACCAAACGGGTCTCTTCTGGAGCTTCTCCTTCACGCAGGAACGGGTCTGCGTGGGCTTGTCAAGTGTTTGGCAAGAGGGCTTCAGAAAGGAACCCACGTTACCTTGTTGGGTTCCCAGCGATGGACACTGTGTTTATACCGCCTCTTGGGCGAGTGCATTCTTTCTGGACAGAAAGGCTTTGAGTATTCTTGTCCTAAAAGTGCCAGGAAGGACAGAGTCCTTTTCTTGGGTCACCTCAGGCTTGAGAGGCAAGTGCTGGCTTGTGTGGGTGGCTCCATGCTGACCTCATGGACTCAGGGAAGGTGAAGATATTAGGAAAATGTAAAAGCAGAAGCAAACACACACACACACACACTCCCATTCACACACACACCCACACTTTCACACACACACAGGCACACACGGACACCAACTTCCCTTTCCACACCGATGTGCCTTGGCTCCCAACCCTTCTTTCTACCTCTTTTCTCTTTTCAGAACGTTTCCCAAAGGAGGGCAGGAGAAAACGGACCGCCATTTCTCCATGCCAAACCAGTCTCCTCCTTCAAGCCTTTGAGACGAACCCATTTCCCTGCATTTCCACCAGAGAACACCTGGCCAGACTCACAGGACTCCCGGAATCCCGCATTCAGGTACATTTGCGGAGGGTGTCTGTGAACTGCTGAATGTGCAGGGGAGAGTGGCCCCTGAGACATTCCTAGAGAAACGTGGGCTCGTTGGGGTTATCCACGTGTCCCAGTGCGTGGACACTAGGGGGAGAGCATGGACCTTGCAAGGGATGGACTGCACATAAGCAGAATGTGTCAGCCGAAATGGGGATAGTAGGGGAGAACATGAAGGTGAGGTGGCAGTGCCCGTGTGTGTAGAAATGGTGCGTGGACATGAGTGGGGAAACGGAAAAGTTGCCACCTCTCTTTAGGTCATGCAAAGTGTCAGTGCTTCAAAGGCTTGGGGGCGCTCTCCATGTGGCCCCCAGCATTTCCTGAGTGTGTGTGGGCTTGCCTACCTGTGAGTGGACACGTGGTCTTCAGTGTCCTGGGACTCAGCACCCCCCCCAAGGCGGGAATGGATCCTGCTCACAAGCCACACCTTTTCTGGATAACCTAATCATCTAGGATTATCGGCCCTCGGATTCTTGGCCTGGTGGGGGAGAGGTCCCAGGGGAGGCCCAGTTGAGCAGGCTTGGTCTCCCTGAGCTCCAGAGAGACAGGTTTCTAGTTAAGTACATGGAAACAGCTTTATGGTCAATGGAAGTAAACTCTCCGCAAGGCACTCCTTTGGGGCCAGAGCCCGTGAGCCTTTTTTAAGGAGGCATGTATGGGCCTGGAGCCTGACAAGTCTTGTCACTGTAAAGAGGGGAGGCTCAGCGTGCTCGTTCCTGAGAACCCCCATCTCCTCCAGCCAGCGGAGGAGACAGAGAGGCAAGTCAAACGCGGGTGTGGTTGATTTGGACTCCTGGCGGTCCATGACTTCCCCTGGGGCCCAACACCTGTGCCTGTAGACGGAGTGTGTCGATGTGAGGCCAGTTCAGCACTTGGGCTGAAGGCCTCCAAGGTAGAGGAGGGGTTTGCCCTTGGGGTCACACGAATCGGACACTGGGGGTCAAATGCTGAGGGACGCTTGGAGGACTTGGAGTAGGATGGGCAAGGAGGGCAGGTGGTCATCGAAGTCTTGGTCCCAAGACTCAAGGAATGGCTGGTCAGGAAGCTGCAATGGGCAAACAATGAGAGCGCTAGGCAGGGACCAGGCAGAGCACTTCAGAGAGGAGTTAAGCAAAGCAGAGCATAGCAGAACTGAGCGGCTGCCATTGCATCCAGTCAAGTGGGAATCCCGTCCAGACCAGGTGTCCACAGTTGCCTGGGACTTGCCCCTACTTCACAAGGACCAGGTGAAAGGAGTGAACCGAGCTTCCCTGAGATTGAGAGCAACAGACCTGGCCTTCTCCCGGAGCGATCCCACACAGGGGAAGGGGCAAGCCAAAGTGGTATCTGTCACTTCTGATTCTCATGTCCGCAACCCCTCTTCTCTGTCCCAGGTCTGGTTCCAGAACAGAAGAGCTCGGCACCCAGGGCAGAGCAGAAGTGGCCCTGCGAATGACCGGGCGGCAAACCAGGAAGCCAGTCCTCACCTGACCATTCCAGGGGACCCAGGCCCCCAGCCCGGTGTCCTCGGATGCTCTCAGCTTCTGGCTCCTTCCAATCCTCTGGGAAGCATGCAGGCTTTTGGGGCAGCGACCCTTCCTGTCCTCTCCATGGGCTTTGCCCCCCTGGTTTCTTGTGGGGGCCCTGTGAGCCAGGCCGTGGGGGCCACTATGGCCCCGCATACCCAAGCCAGGCAGGGAGGAAGCAACTCTCCCACTCCTCAAGCCATGAGGAACCATTCCATGATGGGACCGACTCAGGGAGTGTGCCTTTCAGCTCGCCACACCCGTCTTTGTCCCCTGACGCAAGGGGAATACCAGCGGCAACAGGAGCACCCTGGCTTGGCACCCGTGCCCTTCCACGGCTATCCCCTGCCTCCAGATGACAATCCTTGCCAACCAGTGCAGGAGGCAGGGCCCATGGGTAGTCACTATGCCCCGCAGTGGTTGGGGGAGCGGTCCCGACTTCTCGTGAGCACAGGACAGGCTCCGGATGCAGCAGCTGGGCAGCCTGCACACGCTGAGATCCCTGGCTGGCGGTGGCAGGCACCCCCTGCTGCTGGGCTCCCTAGTGCACTGGACCCACAGCTCCCACCTTCTGCAGAAGCCTCACGTTTCTTAGAGGAGCTTCTATCAGCCACAGAGAGGGAGGAAGACACACAGCCTTTTCCGAGTGGGCATCTGTGGCAAGGGGAGGCTCCGGGACCCTTGGAAGCACCCCTCAGTGAGGAAGAGTTTTCGTCCCTGCTGGCCATGCTGCACGATTCCACGTGGCCTCACGCCTAGGACCAGGGAGGCCTCGGCTTCGCCACTCCCCATTCATTCAGACTTCCTTTTCTGAGAGGCAGTCCATTACAGGACAGCAAGGACGAGGAACAGGAAGCAAGGTCCATGCTCCAGAGGAAGACCGAGGCCCAAAGGAGCAACTGCCTCTTGGAAGGACAGAAGGGTGTTCCTCCCAGCCTCGTGGACGGAGCTCCATGGCATTCCCGATCGTCATCAATCGACTCAAGGCACCTGAAAGCATTAAGGACCCTGGGCTCTTTATACACTCCCCGACACCTGAGTGACCACTGGCAGGACACACACCGGCCATCCTCCCTGCCATCACCCTAGACTCTGGCGCCAGGGAAACCCTGGCCCTGGCAGCGAACCCAAGCAAGGAAGAGAAGTTAGAGGACACCTCCCCCATGCCTTTGCCTCCTGATGAAGTGGAACATCCAATCTGCAGAAGCTGACCGTGTAGACCAACACAGCGTGCTACATATCTCCCCTGAAGGGGCCCAGGGAGGCCAAGCCATCCGGGCTGTGAGGGCTCGGAACCGGCCAAACGGGAAACAACCGCAGGCCCCCATGGCCCATAGATCCTCTCCCAGCCAAAGTCCAGAATGCCCTGTGGAATTTGCCTGGCTTATTGCCCTGGAGCCTTTCCAGGGGACACAGCATGACAGTTCCGAGGGCAACCGTCAGACTCAGAAGGCATTCCAGAAGTGAGAGGACCAATGTGGTTCTTTCCAGAACCTTTGCACTTCTTTTTTTTCCCTGTCTCTGGTTGGTGTCTATCGGCGTGCCTCACTATGTACAATGTACTCTCGCTTCTCAGGAAGAAGGACGATATTCCCTGTCAGCGTCTTTGTGATCTTCCTTTGGTGGGGTCACTCCTCTCCCTTGCGAAAGGGAACTTTGAGGAAAACCATCCTGGATTTTCAAGGTCCATGGGACACTCCATTGACATAATAAACCTATCTTTGTCTCCCCACTACGGTGTCTGGTCGTGATTCATCCCGTTCCCCGAACGTCCGGGCATGCTTGCCCATCCTCAGAGCCTGGCGATGCTTTGTGGCCCGGGGATGGACTGTGGAAGCCATCGGCATGCCCACGTGTAGCTGAGAGCTTCTGGCACAGAGAAACCCAAGAGGCTGCACCAACACTTCCTAGCAGTCTTCCCACTCCGCCTGCATGGATGGTGCCTTCTGTGCAAGCAATCTTCCAAGGGATGTAGGTGGAGCGCAAGTGGAAGTCGTTCCCCACTCATTGTACCTGACCCCACTCTTCTCAGCGGAGGCCAAATTCACACGTAGGGAACATCATGGAGGGCAGGCAATGAATCACCGCCCCCCCACCTTGCTTTTTGCCCCTGTCCTTCCTCCTTTTCTCTCTTTCCCTTTCTTCAGATCTCAGCCTATCGTTCCCTCTCCCTCTATCTCATTTTCTTTCACACATGGACACCTACAGATGTCCACACAGTCTCACGATAATGCTTCTGCTTCTGAGAGTATGGGTACAGAACCTCTGGTGGAAAGGATGTGGTCAAAACCTTTTGTAGACTAAGGTGGGCATCGCCGGGTTATTTCCTCAGTTTTTTCTTCTGTCCCTACCTCTTTCCCATGTGCCCTGGGAAATGAGAGGTTGTGGATTTGGTTTCTTGAGTCCACCCCTAAATCCATGGCCAACACGTATGGGTTCCAAGTTGCAAGGAACCAAAGTAGTCTGACCTTGGTCACTTCCACCCAACTCGATCTCTGTCAGTATCCACATGCTCTTTTGCACTGATATATCTGTAGCCCCATGTTGCTACTTGCCTAGTTCCACAGGTGGGTCGCTGATATGTCTCTGTGGATGGATCTTGTGTTGGAAACCCTCCATATCTAACCAGCCCTAGTGGTTTGTTCTTCAGTTGGCTCTATGGACACATCTACCTTTGCTTTTGTAGACTGGGTGGAAGGTAGTGTCCCTCCCTCCCCGAACAGAGTGGGTTAGGATATCTGGAGAGTGCCTAGCCAAAGTGTCCCCGGGACAGAAGGGGTTTGGGCTGTGTCTAGAGAAGCTACGTGTCGGAATGGCTCTCTTGTCGTGTTGGGAGGACCTCGGTCTCCTCTGATCGTGTTTGCAAGGTCTATGGACTCTTGGGGCTGGCCCCTCTGCACACATGATGTGGAGGGAAGAACGGGGCTGCAGCCACATTGGGGTCCAAAGCCAGCCACAACAGATGCTCAAGTACGGACATGAGCCCTGGAGCCTGTCCTCTCCATGCGTGGCCAGTGCCATGCACATTAGTGAGGTCTCAAGCCTCTGGCAGATGTGCAACATGCAGCACCACTCTGGAAAATAGCTTGGCAGAGGAGATAGATGTCCATTGGAAGCTGGAGGAAGTCTGCCCGTTAGCGGGTTGTTACTCGTGGCCTTGGAGGCCAAGTCCCCAGGGCCTCTGATCTGTCAGGGCCTCTTCCTCCAGCTGTGCCAACCCTGGGATCCCTCAAAGAGAACGTCTCGCCCTCCGACAGAGATCACCCAAGCGGATTCGAGGTGCCAAAAACAGGATCCACGTGTCTGCCCGACATGGTCTCGGGGTTTCAACACTGCTCCTCGTCTTCTTGAGGGCCAGCTTCAGTAAGTGCCAGGAGACCACTTGCAACGTCAGGACAGCAATGTCTGGAAAAGCCACAGAGAGCTGCGCCGATGATCCGCTGCCTTTGATAGGCTCCAGTCAGGACTCCGCCCTTGACTAGTGTGGGGGTTTTGTGCATTCCTCAAACCTCTGTGCTCAGAAAACAGCGCCCAGGAAGTTCTAGGGCACCCTCTGTGGAGGCCCCCTGCCCACCTGTCTCCTCGTGCTGCAAGCCACCCCGGGGACAAGCCTAGCCACGAGAGCCACCAACTCCCTGGCCGGGGAGATACCCTCGAGCCTCCAGAAGATGCGATTCCTCTCTTTCTGCATATGCCGTTTCTTGACCGAAAGCCACTGGTTCCCCCGGGAAGGAAGCACAAGCACACGCTCTGACCCGCACACAACCCTACCATTGGGAAATGCTCTGGGACTGACGTCAGTCCTGCAAAAATGACTCCCTTCGCCGCCTCTTTCTACTGGGTTCTACTTGTCTCCGTGGGGTTCACCTCATGGAATTGCAGAGCCGAGTGAGCCAAAAGGCAAAGGGTGCGTCATTTGGTTCTCTGTGTCCCTTTTCCTTTTGGGCCGCTGGTTGGCTGTCGGGTTGCTTGGTAGTTGCCCGGCCGATTCGATAACTGGCCGTATCTGGGAATCCACTGAAGCGGTCGACTGATGGCAAATTCCATCTCATCTTCCTTTTAACCACAGATGGGACCACCACATTGTAAGCGGAGTTAGGTATATTGTATACACACACACACTCACCCACACACACACCCACACACACACACATGCACACACACACCAACACACACCAGCTTCAGAGGAGAGGCAACTTGGCCCTTCCGGTTTCCATTCTGCTTTGAATTGATCTGAATTTCTCCATCTGCTTCTCAGGTTCCTGCAGCTGGCTTCTCCTCCTAGGTCATTATTAAGTAGGGCTCTCCATGGAGAGCTCAAGTCTCTCTGGCTACGCCCTGCCAAGAGCAGGGAAGAATAGGAACACCAGGTGTAGCCTGTGGAAACGCAAAGTGATGGAGTCATCATAGCACAGACTATTTCTCTCTGGCAAAACTAGGGAGGCCTGAATCCATCTCAGACGCCGGAGAGCGTTGATTCCTTTAGACCAGGACATGGTAGCATCTCCACTGGACTCAATCACTGCACGTTCACACGTCCCATGCCTTTCCTCCGAACGTGGGGCACCCTTGTCCCCACAGGCAGCTAAGGCTGGGGACCAATCCATTCCACATCCCTGGCGATGGCTGGCTCGAAATCTTTCTCTTACATGCCTCCTATCTCAGCTGTCTGATCTCAGTGTCCTGGATGGATCCAAAGGGAAGTGTTGCTTCCAGAGCTGCCTGGGACCTGCCTGGGTGTCTTTGGAAATGGAATCCCCAATTGCGGAGGGCACAGAGACACCAAGCCAGGTGGGTGACCAATCCCAATTGGCTGGGGAAGGTGAAGATACCAGGGCAATGAGCATATAATGTTTTGATTCAAGTAATACAAAAATCAGCAAACATAAAAACAAAGGAGAGAAAAGGAAAGCTGTCCAATGAAACATGACCGACGTACCGATAAAGACACAGTACACGTAAGCAGTGGAAAGAAAGATCGAAAGCCATGTGATGCAATAGAAGGGAACTTAATTACGAGGCTGGTCTTGGGTTGCCAAAGGGGACTCGCGTCCCACACACACATGTCACAATCTGAAACAAGGGTGGAAAGGCCTTCACTGGGTCCAGTCCTAGACACAGTCCCAGATGGGGTGCATTATCGAAGGACCAAGACTGAGGCAAAGAGAAAGCTATGAAAAGCTTTATACTATGCAGAGCATTAGAAGTCAGACCGACCGGCCAGGGGAACGAGACAGAGATGAAGTGTACGTTATGCAATGCTTTATTCAATGCTCAGCATCGGAAGTCAGACTGACCGGCGAGGGCCGCCTCCGAAGAGGACGACCCCGCCCCGATCTAACAGGCTGGATTTATAGAGCATAACCGCAGACCTCAAGGCTCTTGGCTTCTGTGGTTAGGGCGTTTACTGCCAGAACCGATTCCAGGAACTGATCGCAGGAACCATTGGGGCATTGATTCCCGGAATGAAGTCCGTGGATGAAAATAACAGTATGGCTACCTAGGCAATTTGGAGTCACTCTGGCTAAGCAGGCCCTAATAGTTAAACAGGTTTGAACATTCAATCGGCCCTAACAGTCCCCAGAGTCTCAACCGCACTGGTCGATGTCAGGGCTGTCATCCTGGAGACAAGCTGGCGGGAGTGGGAGAGGCACATTCCATGCAGAGGAGGGTGGGGCGGGCACATCCACCTGCCCAGGTGCAGCTCTCGGCTCAGGTGGTCCTGAAGTCCTGCTGAACACCTCTTCTCCCAAAGTTCGGAACCACTGAAGGCAGGGCTTCACTTCGACAGCAGCTGTCCAAGTGATTGGGGGTGGGCCATCCTAGGCTTTGATCAGTCGCACGCTCCCAGGTCCTGCCCAGTCGAGCGGCCAGTGCTCTGGGACCCGAGGTACTGCAGCGGCATGGCTCCCACCAGCAAATCAAGGAGTAAGTTCCCCTCAGAGGCCCTGCTCCCCGCTTGTTTTCCCCAAAGTCCCCTGTTACTTTCCGGGCTTCAGGACATTAAGAGGGGCACATGCTGGAAGGTTCTGATCCACAGAGGATTGGGGGAAGGGGATCGAGAGAGGCTTGCCCATGGCCGCCGTCAGAAGCAAAACTGAAGTCGGTGGCCAGGAGTCCCAACTAGAGTCCCGCTTGGGAAAATAGGCAAGCTAGATCTCAGGGGGTAGAGTATGGGTCGAGGTTCGGCACCTCGTTCAGGTGGAAGTGACAAAAATGGAACTTTCACCTCCAACGCGGCAGCACTCGGCGGGATGTACTGTCGGATTTTTCCTGGCTGTTTCTTAGGAGCAGTGGGGTCCTCTTTGCTCCTCCTCAGGTGCTTTCCTCCCTCACTCCCCCCGTGGGTCTCCTCATTCATTGGCATGCCATCACATGGCTCAGGACTGGTTGGTATCTCCCTAGTCCCTGGACTATCACCCGTTCCCACGGGCAGAGGGCAGGGTGCCAGGGCCCCCATCGAGCAGGCTCTCCAGTGAATTCGTGTGTGGATAAGGGACAATAATCTCCGGCCTGGGAATGGGTGGACAGGGCAGAAAGGGAAGAGCTGAGGCGGCACAGCCACTTCGCATGGCTAGGCAAGCCTTCCTACTCCAGTGGCCATTTTCCCTGCAACAGGCACACTCCCACCAGGATCCCGACGGAGGCGGCTTCTTTTGAGGCCATGGCAGAAAGAGGCTCTGCAGGCCTTGTTCCAGCAGAACCGGTACCCTGGCATCACCACCAGAGAACGACTGGCCCAAGAGCTAGACATTCCCGAGTCCAGGATCCAGGTAGGCTTGAGCTTCTCTTTCATTCTCCCTGGGGCACAAGTTGTGGACACTAGGTGGCTGAAGCCAGTGTATGTCAATCTCCATATCCAGCTGGGAGCTCAGTTGCTTTGGGTTCTCTTTGGCAATTCCCGGGCACCCCATGCCCTTTGACGACATTGCAAGTGATTCGGTCTAAGAACACGGGGACCACTGGTTGGCATGGCCCGGGCACACCAACGGGTCAACACATCCAGGCCGACTTCCCTTAGAAATCATTTGCCCAGACTTATCGTGTGGCCCACACAAAACTCTCTGAGACTTTAGGTATGAGGGACACAAAGGAATGGAAGATACGGAGGCAGCCAGATGATAGAAATAGAGATAGAGGCAGAGGATGTACATTCAGATACAGATACAGATAGATC
Organism: Mustela nivalis; assembly: GCF_964662115.1. NCBI lineage: Eukaryota > Metazoa > Chordata > Mammalia > Carnivora > Mustelidae > Mustela > Mustela nivalis. Next base: position 157,472 of record NW_028135719.1, on the reverse strand, counting down.
CAGTTCACCAGTGCTGCCTGAACGTCAGTTCCTCTTTTGCCACTTAGGTTTGGTTCCAGAATGAGCGCACGAGACAGCTCAGGCGGAGCCGATTGGCACCTGCAAACTCCCAAGTGGAAGGGCCATCGTGTGGACAGGAACAGCCTGCAGCTTGGACTCCAGGTGAGTCCCCAGCCTACCAAACGGGTCTCTTCTGGAGCTTCTCCTTCACGCAGGAACGGGTCTGCGTGGGCTTGTCAAGTGTTTGGCAAGAGGGCTTCAGAAAGGAACCCACGTTACCTTGTTGGGTTCCCAGCGATGGACACTGTGTTTATACCGCCTCTTGGGCGAGTGCATTCTTTCTGGACAGAAAGGCTTTGAGTATTCTTGTCCTAAAAGTGCCAGGAAGGACAGAGTCCTTTTCTTGTGTCACCTCAGGCTTGAGAGGCAAGTGCTGGCTTGTGTGGGTGGTTCCATGCTGACCTCATGGACTCAGGGAAGGTGAAGATATTAGGAAAATGTAAAAGCAGAAGCAAACACACACACACACACACACACACTCCCATTCACACACACACCCACACTTTCACACACACACAGGCACACACGGACACCAACTTCCCTTTCCACACCGATGTGCCTTGGCTCCCAACCCTTCTTTCTACCTCTTTTCTCTTTTCAGAACGTTTCCCAAAGGAGGGCAGGAGAAAACGGACCGCCATTTCTCCATGCCAAACCAGTCTCCTCCTTCAAGCCTTTGAGACGAACCCATTTCCCTGCATTTCCACCAGAGTACACCTGGCCAGACTCACAGGACTCCCGGAATCCCGCATTCAGGTACATTTGCGGAGGGTGTCTGTGAACTGCTGAATGTGCAGGGGAGAGTGGCCCCTGAGACATTCCTAGAGAAACGTGGGCTCGTTGGGGTTATCCACGTGTCCCAGTGCGTGGACACTAGGGGGAGAGCATGGACCTTGCAAGGGATGGACTGCACATAAGCAGAATGTGTCAGCCGAAATGGGGATAGTAGGGGAGAACATGAAGGTGAGGTGGCAGTGCCCGTGTGTGTAGAAATGGTGCGTGGACATGAGTGGGGAAACGGAAAAGTTGCCACCTCTCTTTAGGTCATGCAAAGTGTCAGTGCTTCAAAGGCTTGGGGGCGCTCTCCATGTGGCCCCCAGCATTTCCTGAGTGTGTGTGGGCTTGCCTACCTGTGAGTGGACACGTGGTCTTCAGTGTCCTGGGACTCAGCACCCCCCCCCCAAGGCGGGAATGGATCCTGCTCACAAGCCACACCTTTTCTGGATAACCTAATCATCTAGGATTATCAGCCCTCGGATTCTTGGCCTGGTGGGGGAGAGGTCCTAGGGGAGGCCCAGTTGAGCAGGCTTGGTCTCCCTGAGCTCCAGAGAGACAGGTTTCTAGTTAAGTACATGGAAACAGCTTTATGGTCAATGGAAGTAAACTCTCCGCAAGGCACTCCTTTGGGGCCAGAGCCCGTGAGCCTTTTTTAAGGAGGCATGTATGGGCCTGGAGCCTGACAAGTCTTGTCACTGTAAAGAGGGGAGGCTCAGCGTGCTCGTTCCTGAGAACCCCCATCTCCTCCAGCCAGCGGAGGAGACAGAGAGGCAAGTCAAACGCGGGTGTGGTTGATTTGGACTCCTGGCGGTCTATGACTTCCCCTGGGGGCCCAACACCTGTGCCTGTAGACGGAGTGTGTCGATGTGAGGCCAGTTCAGCACTTGGGCTGAAGGCCTCCAAGGTAGAGGAGGGGTTTGCCCTTGGGGTCACACGAATCGGACACTGGGGGTCAAATGCTGAGGGACGCTTGGAGGACTTGGAGTAGGCTGGGCAAGGAGGGCAGGTGGTCATCGAAGTCTTGGTCCCAAGGCTCAAGGAATGGTTGGTCAGGAAGCTGCAATGGGCAAACAATGAGAGCGCTAGGCAGGGACCAGGCAGAGCACTACAGAGAGGAGTTAAGCAAAGCAGAGCATAGCAGAACTGAGCGGCTGCCATTGCATCCAGTCAAGTGGGAATCCCGTCCAGACCAGGTGTCCACAGTTGCCTGGGACTTGCCCCTACTTCACAAGGACCAGGTGAAAGGAGTGAACCGAGCTGCCCTGAGATTCAGAGCAACAGACCTGGCCTTCTCCCGGAGAGATCCCACACAGGGGAAGGGGCAAGCCAAAGTGGTATCTGTCACTTCTGATTCTCATGTCCGCAACCCCTCTTCTCTGTCCCAGGTCTGGTTCCAGAACAGAAGAGCTTGGCACCCAGGGCAGAGCAGAAGTGGCCCTGCGAATGACCGGGCGGCAAACCAGGAAGCCAGTCCTCACCTGACCATTCCAGGGGACCCAGGCCCCCAGCCCGGTGTCCTCGGATGCTCTCAGCTTCTGGCTCCTTCCAATCCTCTGGGAAGCATGCAGGCTTTTGGGGCAGCGACCCTTCCTGTCCTCTCCATGGGCTTTGCCCCCCTGGTTTCTTGTGGGGGCCCTGTGAGCCAGGCCTTGGGGGCCACTATGGCCCCGCATACCCAAGCCTGGCAGGGAGGAAGCAACTCTCCCACTCCTCAAGCCATGAGGAACCATTCCATGATGGGACCGACTCAGGGAGTGTGCCTTTCAGCTCGCCACACCCGTCTTTGTCCCCTGACACAAGGGGAATACCAGCGGCAACAGGAGCACCCTGGCTTGGCACCCGTGCCCTTCCACGGCTATCCCCTGCCTCCAGATGACAATCCTTGCCAACCAGTGCAGGAGGCAGGGCCCATGGGTAGTCACTATGCCCCGCAGTGGTTGGGGGAGCGGTCCCGACTTCTCGTGAGCACAGGACAGGCTCCGGATGCAGCAGCTGGGCAGCCTGCACACGCTGAGATCCCTGGCTGGCGGTGGCAGGCACCCCCTGCTGCTGGGCTCCCTAGTGCACTGGACCCACAGCTCCCACCTTCTGCAGAAGCCTCACGTTTCTTAGAGGAGCTTCTATCAGCCACAGAGAGGGAGGAAGACACACAGCCTTTTCCGAGTGGGCATCTGTGGCAAGGGGAGGCTCCGGGACCCTTGGAAGCACCCCTCAGTGAGGAAGAGTTTTCGTCCCTGCTGGCCATGCTGCACGATTCCACGTGGCCTCACGCCTAGGACCAGGGAGGCCTCGGCTTCGCCACTCCCCATTCATTCAGACTTCCTTTTCTGAGAGGCAGTCCATTACAGGACAGCAAGGACGAGGAACAGGAAGCAAGGTCCATGCTCCAGAGGAAGACCGAGGCCCAAAGGAGCAACTGCCTCTTGGAAGGACAGAAGGGTGTTCCTCCCAGCCTCGTGGACAGAGCTCCATGGCATTCCCGATCGTCATCAATCGACTCAAGGCACCTGAAAGCATTAAGGACCCTGGGCTCTTTATACACTCCCCGACACCTGAGTGACCACTGGCAGGACACACACCGGCCATCCTCCCTGCCATCACCCTAGACTCTGGCGCCAGGGAAACCCTGGCCCTGGCAGCGAACCTAAGCAAGGAAGAGAAGTTAGAGGACACCTCCCCCATGCCTTTGCCTCCTGATGAAGTGGAACATCCAATCTGCAGAAGCTGACCGTGTAGACCAACACAGCGTGCTACATATCTCCCCTGAGGGGGCCCAGGGAGGCCAAGCCATCCGGGCTGGGAGGGCTCGGAACCGGCCAAACGGGAAACAACCGCAGGCCCCCATGGCCCAGAGATCCTCTCCCAGCCAAAGTCCAGAATGCCCTGTGGACTTTGCCTGGCTTATTGCCCTGGAGCCTTTCCAGGGGACACAGCATGACAGTTCCGAGGGCAACCGTCAGACTCAGAAGGCATTCCAGAAGTGAGAGGACCAATGTGGTTCTTTCCAGAACCTTTGCACTTCTTTTTTTCCCCTGTCTCTGGTTGGTGTCTATCGGCGTGCCTCACTATGTACAATGTACTCTCGCTTCTCAGGAAGAAGGACGATATTCCCTGTCAGCGTCTTTGTGATCTTCCTTTGGCGGGGTCACTCCTCTCCCTTGCGAAAGGGAACTTTGAGGAAAACCATCCTGGATTTTCAAGGTCCATGGGACACTCCATTGACATAATAAACCTATCTTTGTCTCCCCACTACGGTGTCTGGTCGTGATTCATCCCGTTCCCCGAACGTCCGGGCATGCTTGCCCATCCTCAGAGCCTGGCGATGCTTTGTGGCCCGGGGATGGACTGTGGAAGCCATCGGCATGCCCACGTGTAGCTGAGAGCTTCTGGCACAGAGAAACCCAAGAGGCTGCACCAACACTTCCTAGCAGTCTTCCCATTCCGCCTGAATGGATGGTGCCTTCTGTGCAAGCAATCTTCCAAGGGATGTAGGTGGAGCGCAAGTGGAAGTCGTTTCCCACTCATTGTACCTGACCCCACTCTTCTCAGCGGAGGCCAAATTCACACGTAGGGAACATCATGGAGGGCAGGCAATGAATCACCGTCCCCCCACCTTGCTTTTTGCCCCTGTCCTTCCTCCTTTTCTCTCTTTCCCTTTCTTCAGATCTCAGCCTATCGTTCCCTCTCCCTCTATCTCATTTTCTTTCACACATGGACACCTACAGATGTCCACACAGTCTCACGATAATGCTTATGCTTCTGAGAATATGGGTACAGAACCTCTGGTGGAAAGGATGTGGTCAAAACCTTTTGTAGACTAAGGTGGGCATCGCCGGGTTATTTCCTCAGTTTTTTCTTCTGTCCCTACCTCTTTCCCATGTGCCCTGGGAAATGAGAGGTTGTGGATTTGGTTTCTTGAGTCCACCCCTAAATCCCTGGCCAACACGTATGGGTTCCAAGTTGCAAGGAACCAAAGTAGTCTGACCTTGGTCACTTCCACCCAACTCGATCTCTGTCAGTATGCACATGCTCTTTTGCACTGATATATCTGTAGCCCCATGTTGCTACTTGCCTAGTTCCACAGGTGTGTCGCTGATATGTCTCTGTGGATGGATCTTGTGTTGGAAACCCTCCATATCTAACCAGCCCTAGTGGTTTGTTCTTCAGTTGGCTCTATGGACACATCTACCTTTGCTTTTGTAGACTGGGTGGAAGGTAGTGTCCCTCCCTCCCCGAACAGAGTGGGTTAGGATATCTGGAGAGTGCCTAGCCAAAGTGTCCCCGGGACAGAAGGGGTTTGGGCTGTGTCTAGAGAAGCTACGTGTCGGAATGGCTCTCTTGTCGTGTTGGGAGGACCTCGGTCTCCTCTGATCGTGTTTGCAAGGTCTATGGACTCTTGGGGCTGGCCCCTCTGCACACATGATGTGGAGGGAAGAACGGGGCTGCAGCCACATTGGGATCCAAAGCCAGCCACAACAGATGCTCAAGTACGGACATGAGCCCTGGAGCCTGTCCTCTCCATGCGTGGCCAGTGCCATGCACATTAGTGAGGTCTCAAGCCTCTGGCAGATGTGCAACATGCAGCACCACTCTGGAAAATAGCTTGGCAGAGGAGATAGATGTCCATTGGAAGCTGGAGGAAGTCTGCCCGTTAGCGGGTTGTTACTCGTGGCCTTGGAGGCCAAGTCCCCAGGGCCTCTGATCTGTCAGGGCCTCTTCCTCCAGCTGTGCCACCCCTGGGATCCCTCAAAGAGAACGTCTCGCCCTCCGACAGAGATCACCCAAGCGGATTCGAGGTGCCAAAAACAGGATCCACGTGTCTGCGGGACATGGTCTCGGGGATTCAACACTGCTCCTCGTCTTCTTGAGGGCCAGCTTCAGTAAGTGCCAGGAGACCACTTGCAACGTCAGGACAGCAATGTCTGGAAAAGCCACAGAGAGCTGCGCCGATGATCCGCTGCCTTTGATAGGCTCCAGTCAGGACTCCGCCCTTGACTAGTGTGGGGGTTTTGTGCATTCCTCAAACCTCTGTGCTCAGAAAACAGCGCCCAGGAAGTTCTAGGGCACCCTCTGTGGAGGCCCCCTGCCCACCTGTCTCCTCGTGCTGCAAGCCACCCCGGGGACAAGCCTAGCCACGAGAGCCACCAACTCCCTGGCCGGGGAGATACCCTCGAGCCTCCAGAAGATGCGATTCCTCTCTTTCTGCATATGCCGTTTCTTGACCGAAAGCCACTGGTTCCCCCGGGAAGGAAGCACAAGCACACGCTCTGACCCGCACACAACCCTACCATTGGGAAATGCTCTGGGACTGCCGTCAGTCCTGCAAAAATGACTCCCTTCGCCGCCTCTTTCTACTGGGTTCTACTTGTCTCCGTGGGGTTCACCTCATGGAATTGCAGAGCCGAGTGAGCCAAAAGGCAAAGGGTGCGTCATTTGGTTCTCTGTGTCCCTTTTCCTTTTGGGCCGCTGGTTGGCTGTCGGGTTGCTTGGTAGTTGCCCGGCCGATTCGATAACTGGCCGTCTCTGGGAATCCACTGAAGCGGTCGACTGATGGCAAATTCCATCTCATCTTCCTTTTAACCACAGATGGGACCACCACATTGTAAGCGGAGTTAGGTATATTGTATACACACACACACTCACCCACACACACACCCACACACACACACATGCACACACACACCAACACACACCAGCTTCAGAGGAGAGGCAACTTGGCCCTTCCGGTTTCCATTCTGCTTTGAATTGATCTGAATTTCTCCATCTGCTTCTCAGGTTCCTGCAGCTGGCTTCTCCTCCTAGGTCATTATTAAGTAGGGCTCTCCATGGAGAGCTCAAGTCTCTCTGGCTACGCCCTGCCAAGAGCAGGGAAGAATAGGAACACCAGGTGTAGCCTGTGGAAACGCAAAGTGATGGAGTCATCATAGCACAGACTATTTCTCTCTGGCAAAACTAGGGAGGCCTGAATCCATCTCAGACGCCGGAGAGCGTTGATTCCTTTAGACCAGGACATGGTAGCATCTCCACTGGACTCAATCACTGCACGTTCACACGTCCCATGCCTTTCCTCCGAACGTGGGGCACCCTTATCCCCACAGGCAGCTAAGGCTGGGGACCAATCCATTCCACATCCCTGGCGATGGCTGGCTCGAAATCTTTCTCTTACATGCCTCCTATCTCAGCTGTCTGATCTCAGTGTCCGGGATGGATCCAAAGGGAAGTGTTGCTTCCAGAGCTGCCTGGGACCTGCCTGGGTGTCTTTGGAAATGGAATCCCCAATTGCGGAGGGCACAGAGACACCAAGCCAGGTGGGTGACCAATCCCAATTGGCTGGGGAAGGTGAAGATACCAGGGCAATGAGCATATGATGTTTTGATTCAAGTAATACAAAAATCAGCAAACATAAAAACAAAGGGGAGAAAAGGAAAGCTGTCCAATGAAACATGACCGACGTACCGATAAAGACACAGTACACGTAAGCAGTGGAAAGAAAGATCGAAAGCCATGTGATGCAATAGAAGGGAACTTAATTACGAGGCTGGTCTTGGGTTGCCAAAGGGGACTCGCGTCCCACACACACATGTCAAAATCTGAAACAAGGGTGGAAAGGCCTTCACTGGGTCCAGTCCTAGACACAGTCCCAGATGGGGTGCATTATCGAAGGACCAAGACTGAGGCAAAGAGAAAGCTATGAAAAGCTTTATACTATGCAGAGCATTAGAAGTCAGACCGACCGGCCAGGGGAACGAGACAGAGATGAAGTGTACATTATGCAATGCTTTATTCAATGCTCAGCATCGGAAGTCAGACTGACCGGCGAGGGCCGCCTCCGAAGAGGACGACCCCGCCCCGATCTAACAGGCTGGATTTATAGAGCATAACCGCAGACCTCAAGGCTCTTGGCTTCTGTGGTTAGGGCGTTTACTGCCAGAACCGATTCCAGGAACTGATCGCAGGAACCATTGGGGCATTGATTCCCGGAATGAAGTCCGTGGATGAAAATAACAGTATGGCTACCTAGGCAATTTGGAGTCGCTCTGGCTAAGCAGGCCCTAATAGTTAAACAGGTTTGAACATTCAATCGGCCCTAACAGTCCCCAGAGTCTCAACCGCACTGGTCGATGTCAGGGCTGTCATCCTGGAGACAAGCTGGCGGGAGTGGGAGAGGCACATTCCATGCAGAGGAGGGTGGGGCGGGCACATCCACCTGCCCAGGTGCAGCTCTCGGCTCAGGTGGTCCTGAAGTCCTGCTCAACACCTCTTCTCCCAAAGTTCGGAACCACTGAAGGCAGGGCTTCACTTCGACAGCAGCTGTCCAAGTGATTGGGGGTGGGCCATCCTAGGCTTTGATCAGTCGCACGCTCCCAGGTCCTGCCCAGTCGAGCGGCCAGTGCTCTGGGACCCGAGGTACTGCAGCGGCATGGCTCCCACCAGCAAATCAAGGAGTAAGTTCCCCTCAGAGGCCCTGCTCCCCGCTTGTTTTCCCCAAAGTCCCCTGTTACTTTCCGGGCTTCAGGACATTAAGAGGGGCACATGCTGGAAGGTTCTGATCCACAGAGGATTGGGGGAAGGGGATCGAGAGAGGCTTGCCCATGGCCGCCGTCAGAAGCAAAACTGAAGTCGGTGGCCAGGTGTCCCAACTAGAGTCCCGCTTGGGAAAATAGGCAAGCTAGATCTCAGGGGGTAGAGTATGGGTCGTGGTTCGGCACCTCGTTCAGGTGAAGTGACAAAAATGGAACTTTCACCTCCAACGCGGCAGCACTCGGCGGGATGTACTTTCGGATTTTTCCTGGCTGTTTCTTAGGAGCAGTGGGGTCCTCTTTGCTCCTCCTCAGGTGCTTTCCTCCCTCACTCCCCCCGCGGGTCTCCTCATTCATTGGCATGCCATCACATGGCTCAGGACTGGTTGGTATCTCCCTAGTCCCTGGACTATCACCCGTTCCCACGGGCAGAGGGCAGGGTGCCAGGGCCCCTATCGAGCAGGCTCTCCAGTGAATTTGTGTGTGGATAAGGGACAATAATCTCCGGCCTGGGAATGGGTGGACAGGGCAGAAAGGGAAGAGCTGAGGCGGCACAGCCACTTCGCATGGCTAGGCAAGCCTTCCTACTCCAGTGGCCATTTTCCCTGCAACAGGCACACTCCCACCAGGATCCCGACGGAGGCGGCTTCTTTTGAGGCCATGGCAGAAAGAGGCTCTGCAGGCCTTGTTCCAGCAGAACCGGTACCCTGGCATCACCACCAGAGAACGACTGGCCCAAGAGCTAGACATTGCCGAGTCCAGGATCCAGGTAGGCTTGAGCTTCTCTTTCTTTCTCCCTGGGGCACAAGTTGTGGACACTAGGTGGCTGAAGCCAGTGTATGTCAATCTCCATATCCAGCTGGGAGCTCAGTTGCTTTGGGTTCTCTTTGGGCATTCCCGGGCACCCCAAGCCCTTTGACGACATTGCAAGTGATTCGGTCTAAGAACACGGGGACCACTGGTTGGCATGGCCCGGGCACACCAACGGGTCAACACATCCAGGCCGACTTCCCTTAGAAATCATTTGCCCAGACTTATCGTGTGGCCCACACAAAACTCTCTGAGACTTTAGGTATGAGGGACACAAAGGAATGGAAGATACGGAGGCAGCCAGATGATAGACATAGAGATAGAGGCAGAGGATGTACATTCAGATACAGATACAGATAGATCCAGTTCACCAGTGCTGCCTGAACGTCAGTTCCTCTTTTGCCACTTAGGTTTGGTTCCAGAATGAGCGCACGAGACAGCTCAGGCGGAGCCGATTGGCACCTGCAAACTCCCAAGTGGAAGGGCCATCGTGTGGACAGGAACAGCCTGCAGCTTGGACTCCAGGTGAGTCCCCAGCCTACCAAACGGGTCTCTTCTGGAGCTTCTCCTTCACGCAGGAACGGGTCTGCGTGGGCTTGTCAAGTGTTTGGCAAGAGGGCTTCAGAAAGGAACCCACGTTACCTTGTTGGGTTCCCAGCGATGGACACTGTGTTTATACCGCCTCTTGGGCGAGTGCATTCTTTCTGGACAGAAAGGCTTTGAGTATTCTTGTCCTAAAAGTGCCAGGAAGGACAGAGTCCTTTTCTTGGGTCACCTCAGGCTTGAGAGGCAAGTGCTGGCTTGTGTGGGTGGCTCCATGCTGACCTCATGGACTCAGGGAAGGTGAAGATATTAGGAAAATGTAAAAGCAGAAGCAAACACACACACACACACACACACTCCCATTCACACACACACCCACACTTTCACACACACACAGGCACACACGGACACCAACTTCCCTTTCCACACCGATGTGCCTTGGCTCCCAACCCTTCTTTCTACCTCTTTTCGCTTTTCAGAACGTTTCCCAAAGGAGGGCAGGAGAAAACGGACCGACATTTCTCCATGCCAAACCAGTCTCCTCCTTCAAGCCTTTGAGACGAACCCATTTCCCTGCATTTCCACCAGAGAACACCTGGCCAGACTCACAGGACTCCCGGAATCCCGCATTCAGGTACATTTGCGGAGGGTGTCTGTGAACTGCTGAATGTGCAGGGGAGAGTGGCCCCTGAGACATTCCTAGAGAAACGTGAGCTCGTTGGGGTTATCCACGTGTCCCAGTGCGTGGACAGTAGGGGGAGAGCATGGACCTTGCAAGGGATGGACTACACATAAGCAGAATGTGTCAGCCGAAATGGGGATAGTAGGGGAGAACATGAAGGTGAGGTGGCAGTGCCCGTGTGTGTAGAAATGGTGCGTGGACATGAGTGGGGAAACGGAAAAGTTGCCACCTCTCTTTAGGTCATGCAAAGTGTCAGTGCTTCAAAGGCTTGGGGGCGCTCTCCATGTGGCCCCCAGCATTTCCTGAGTGTGTGTGGGCTTGCCTACCTGTGAGTGGACACGTGGTCTTCAGTGTCCTGGGACTCAGCACCCCCCCCAAGGCGGGAATGGATCCTGCTCACAAGCCACACCTTTTCTGGATAACCTAATCATCTAGGATTATCGGCCCTCGGATTCTTGGCCTGGTGGGGGAGAGGTCCCAGGGGAGGCCCAGTTGAGCAGGCTTGGTCTCCCTGAGCTCCAGAGAGACAGGTTTCTAGTTAAGTACATGGAAACAGCTTTATGGTCAATGGAAGTAGACTCTCCGCAAGGCACTCCTTTGGGGCCAGAGCCCGTGAGCCTTTTTTAAGGAGGCATGTATGGGCCTGGAGCCTGACAAGTCTTGTCACTGTAAAGAGGGGAGGCTCAGCGTGCTCGTTCCTGAGAACCCCCATCTCCTCCAGCCAGCGGAGGAGACAGAGAGGCAAGTCAAACGCGGGTGTGGTTGATTTGGACTCCTGGCGGTCCATGACTTCCCCTGGGGCCCAACACCTGTGCCTGTAGACGGAGTGTGTCGATGTGAGGCCAGTTCAGCACTTGGGCTGAAGGCCTCCAAGGCAGAGGAGGTGGTTTGCCCTTGGGGTCACACGAATCGTACACTGGGGGTCAAATGCTGAGGGACGCTTGGAGGACTTGGAGTAGGCTGGGCAAGGAGGGCAGGTGGTCATCGAAGTCTTGGTCCCAAGACTCAAGGAATGGCTGGTCAGGAAGCTGCAATGGGCAAACAATGAGAGCGCTAGGCAGGGACCAGGCAGAGCACTTCAGAGAGGAGTTAAGCAAAGCAGAGCATAGCAGAACTGAGCGGCTGCCATTGCATCCAGTCAAGTGGGAATCCCGTCCAGACCAGGTGTCCACAGTTGCCTGGGACTTGCCCCTACTTCACAAGGACCAGGTGAAAGGAGTGAACCGAGCTTCCCTGAGATTGAGAGCATCAGACCTGGCCTTCTCCCGGAGAGATCCCACACAGGGGAAGGGGCAAGCCAAAGTGGTATCTGTCACTTCTGATTCTCATGTCCGCAACCCCTCTTCTCTGTCCCAGGTCTGGTTCCAGAACAGAAGAGCTCGGCACCCAGGGCAGAGCAGAAGTGGCCCTGCGAATGACCGGGCGGCAAACCAGGAAGCCAGTCCTCACCTGACCATTCCAGGGGACCCAGGCCCCCAGCCCGGTGTCCTCGGATGCTCTCAGCTTCTGGCTCCTTCCAATCCTCTGGGAAGCATGCAGGCTTTTGGGGCAGCGACCCTTCCTGTCCTCTCCATGGGCTTTGCCCCCCTGGTTTCTTGTGGGGGCCCTGTGAGCCAGGCCGTGGGGGCCACTATGGCCCCGCATACCCAAGCCAGGCAGGGAGGAAGCAACTCTCCCACTCCTCAAGCCATGAGGAACCATTCCATGATGGGACCGACTCAGGGAGTGTGCCTTTCAGCTCGCCACACCCGTCTTTGTCCCCTGACGCAAGGGGAATACCAGCGGCAACAGGAGCACCCTGGCTTGGCACCCGTGCCCTTCCACGGCTATCCCCTGCCTCCAGATGACAATCCTTGCCAACCAGTGCAGGAGGCAGGGCCCATGGGTAGTCACTATGCCCCGCAGTGGTTGGGGGAGCGGTCCCGACTTCTCGTGAGCACAGGACAGGCTCCGGATGCAGCAGCTGGGCAGCCTGCACACGCTGAGATCCCTGGCTGGCGGTGGCAGGCACCCCCTGCTGCTGGGCTCCCTAGTGCACTGGACCCACAGCTCCCACCTTCTGCAGAAGCCTCACGTTTCTTAGAGGAGCTTCTATCAGCCACAGAGAGGGAGGAAGACACACAGCCTTTTCCGAGTGGGCATCTGTGGCAAGGGGAGGCTCCGGGACCCTTGGAAGCACCCCTCAGTGAGGAAGAGTTTTCGTCCCTGCTGGCCATGCTGCACGATTCCACGTGGCCTCACGCCTAGGACCAGGGAGGCCTCGGCTTCCCCACTCCCCATTCATTCAGACTTCCTTTTCTGAGAGGCAGTCCATTACAGGACAGCAAGGACGAGGAACAGGAAGCAAGGTCCATGCTCCAGAGGAAGACCGAGGCCCAAAGGAGCAACTGCCTCTTGGAAGGACAGAAGGGTGTTCCTCCCAGCCTCGTGGACGGAGCTCCATGGCATTCCCGATCGTCATCAATCGACTCAAGGCACCTGAAAGCATTAAGGACCCTGGGCTCTTTATACACTCCCCGACACCTGAGTGACCACTGGCAGGACACACACCGGCCATCCTCCCTGCCATCACCCTAGACTCTGGCGCCAGGGAAACCCTGGCCCTGGCAGCGAACCCAAGCAAGGAAGAGAAGTTAGAGGACACCTCCCCCATGCCTTTGCCTCCTGATGAAGTGGAACATCCAATCTGCAGAAGCTGACCGTGTAGACCAACACAGCGTGCTACATATCTCCCCTGAAGGGGCCCAGGGAGGCCAAGCCATCCGGGCTGTGAGGGCTCGGAACCGGCCAAACGGGAAACAACCGCAGGCCCCCATGGCCCAGAGATCCTCTCCCAGCCAAAGTCCAGAATGCCCTGTGGACTTTGCCTGGCTTATTGCCCTGGAGCCTTTCCAGGGGACACAGCATGACAGTTCCGAGGGCAACCGTCAGACTCAGAAGGCATTCCAGAAGTGAGAGGACCAATGTGGTTCTTTCCAGAACCTTTGCACTTCTTTTTTTTCCCTGTCTCTGGTTGGTGTCTATCGGCGTGCCTCACTATGTACAATGTACTCTCGCTTCTCAGGAAGAAGGACGATATTCCCTGTCAGCGTCTTTGTGATCTTCCTTTGGTGGGGTCACTCCTCTCCCTTGCGAAAGGGAACTTTGAGGAAAACCATCCTGGATTTTCAAGGTCCATGGGACACTCCATTGACATAATAAACCTATCTTTGTCTCCCCACTACGGTGTCTGGTCGTGATTCATCCCGTTCCCCGAACGTCCGGGCATGCTTGCCCATCCTCAGAGCCTGGCGATGCTTTGTGGCCCGGGGATGGACTGTGGAAGCCATCGGCATGCCCACGTGTAGCTGAGAGCTTCTGGCACAGAGAAACCCAAGAGGCTGCACCAACACTTCCTAGCAGTCTTCCCACTCCGCCTGCATGGATGGTGCCTTCTGTGCAAGCAATCTTCCAAGGGATGTAGGTGGAGCGCAAGTGGAAGTCGTTTCCCACTCATTGTACCTGACCCCACTCTTCTCAGCGGAGGCCAAATTCACACGTAGGGAACATCATGGAGGGCAGGCAATGAATCACCGCCCCCCCACCTTGCTTTTTGCCCCTGTCCTTCCTCCTTTTCTCTCTTTCCCTTTCTTCAGATCTCAGCCTATCGTTCCCTCTCCCTCTATCTCATTTTCTTTCACACATGGACACCTACAGATGTCCACACAGTCTCACGAAAATGCTTATGCTTCTGAGAGTATGGGTACAGAACCTCTGGTGGAAAGGATGTGGTCAAAACCTTTTGTAGACTAAGGTGGGCATCGCCGGGTTATTTCCTCAGTTTTTTCTTCTGTCCCTACCTCTTTCCCATGTGCCCTGGGAAATGAGAGGTTGTGGATTTGGTTTCTTGAGTCCACCCCTAAATCCATGGCCAACACGTATGGGTTCCAAGTTGCAAGGAACCAAAGTAGTCTGACCTTGGTCACTTCCACCCAACTCGATCTCTGTCAGTATCCACATGCTCTTTTGCACTGATATATCTGTAGCCCCATGTTGCTACTTGCCTAGTTCCACAGGTGGGTCGCTGATATGTCTCTGTGGATGGATCTTGTGTTGGAAACCCTCCATATCTAACCAGCCCTAGTGGTTTGTTCTTCAGTTGGCTCTATGGACACATCTACCTTTGCTTTTGTATACTGGGTGGAAGGTAGTGTCCCTCCCTCCCCGAACAGAGTGGGTTAGGATATCTGGAGAGTGCCTAGCCAAAGTGTCCCCGGGACAGATGGGGTTTGGGCTGTGTCTAGAGAAGCTACGTGTCGGAATGGCTCTCTTGTCGTGTTGGGAGGACCTCGGTCTCCTCTGATCGTGTTTGCAAGGTCTATGGACTCTTGGGGCTGGCCCCTCTGCACACATGATGTGGAGGGAAGAACGGGGCTGCAGCCACATTGGGGTCCAAAGCCAGCCAGAACAGATGCTCAAGTACGGACATGAGCCCTGGAGCCTGTCCTCTCCATGCGTGGCCAGTGCCATGCACATTAGTGAGGTCTCAAGCCTCTGGCAGATGTGCAACATGCAGCACCACTCTGGAAAATAGCTTGGCAGAGGAGATAGATGTCCATTGGAAGCTGGAGGAAGTCTGCCCGTTAGCGGGTTGTTACTCGTGGCCTTGGAGGCCAAGTCCCCAGGGCCTCTGATCTGTCAGGGCCTCTTCCTCCAGCTGTGCCACCCCTGGGATCCCTCAAAGAGAACGTCTCGCCCTCCGACAGAGATCACCCAAGCGGATTCGAGGTGCCAAAAACAGGATCCACGTGTCTGCCCGACATGGTCTCGGGGTTTCAACACTGCTCCTCGTCTTCTTGAGGGCCAGCTTCAGGAAGTGCCGTGAGACCACTTGCAATGTCAGGACAGCAATGTCTGGAAAAGCCACAGAGAGCTGCGCCGATGATCCGCTGCCTTTGATAGGCTCCAGTCAGGACTCCGCCCTTGACTAGTGTGGGGGTTTTGTGCATTCCTCAAACCTCTGTGCTCAGAAAACAGCGCCCAGGATGTTCTAGGGCACCCTCTGTGGAGGCCCCCTGCCCACCTGTCTCCTCGTGCTGCAAGCCACCCCGGGGACAAGCCTAGCCACGAGAGCCACCAAGTCCCTGGCCGGGGAGATACCCTCGAGCCTCCAGAAGATGCGATTCCTCTCTTTCTGCATATGCCGTTTCTTGACCGAAAGCCACTGGTTCCCCCGGGAAGGAAGCACAAGCACACGCTCTGACCCGCACACAACCCTACCATTGGGAAATGCTCTGGGACTGCCGTCAGTCCTGCAAAAATGACTCCCTTCGCCGCCTCTTTCTACTGGGTTCTACTTGTCTCCGTGGGGTTCACCTCATGGAATTGCAGAGCCGAGTGAGCCAAAAGGCAAAGGGTGCGTCATTTGGTTCTCTGTGTCCCTTTTCCTTTTGGGCCGTTGGTTGGCTGTCGGGTTGCTTGGTAGTTGCCCGGCCGATTCGATAACTGGCCGTCTCTGGGAATCCACTGAAGCGGTCGACTGATGGCAAATTCCATCTCATCTTCCTTTTAACCACAGATGGGACCACCACATTGTAAGCGGAGTTAGGTATATTGTATACACACACACACTCACCCACACACACACCCACACACACACACATGCACACACACACCAACACACACCAGCTTCAGAGGAGAGGCAACTTGGCCCTTCCGGTTTCCATTCTGCTTTGAATTGATCTGAATTTCTCCATCTGCTTCTCAGGTTCCTGCAGCTGGCTTCTCCTCCTAGGTCATTATTAAGTAGGGCTCTCCATGGAGAGCTCAAGTCTCTCTGGCTACGCCCTGCCAAGAGCAGGGAAGAATAGGAACACCAGGTGTAGCCTGTGGAAACGCAAAGTGATGGAGTCATCATAGCACAGACTATTTCTCTCTGGCAAAACTAGGGAGGCCTGAATCCATCTCAGACGCCGGAGAGCGTTGATTCCTTTAGACCAGGACATGGTAGCATCTCCACTGGACTCAATCACTGCACGTTCACACGTCCCATGCCTTTCCTCCGAACGTGGGGCACCCTTGTCCCCACAGGCAGCTAAGGCTGGGGACCAATCCATTCCACATCCCTGGCGATGGCTGGCTCGAAATCTTTCTCTTACATGCCTCCTATCTCAGCTGTCTGATCTCAGTGTCCTGGATGGATCCAAAGGGAAGTGTTGCTTCCAGAGCTGCCTGGGACCTGCCTGGGTGTCTTTGGAAATGGAATCCCCAATTGCGGAGGGCACAGAGACACCAAGCCAGGTGGGTGACCAATCCCAATTGGCTGGGGAAGGTGAAGATACCAGGGCAATGAGCATATGATGTTTTGATTCAAGTAATACAAAAATCAGCAAACATAAAAACAAAGGGGAGAAAAGGAAAGCTGTCCAATGAAACATGACCGACGTACCGATAAAGACACAGTACACGTAAGCAGTGGAAAGAAAGATCGAAAGCCATGTGATGCAATAGAAGGGAACTTAATTACGAGGCTGGTCTTGGGTTGCCAAAGGGGACTCGCGTCCCACACACACATGTCACAATCTGAAACAAGGGTGGAAAGGCCTTCACTGGGTCCAGTCCTAGACACAGTCCCAGATGGGGTGCATTATCGAAGGACCAAGACTGAGGCAAAGAGAAAGCTATGAAAAGCTTTATACTATGCAGAGCATTAGAAGTCAGACCGACCGGCCAGGGGAACGAGACAGAGATGAAGTGTACGTTATGCAATGCTTTATTCAATGCTCAGCATCGGAAGTCAGACTGACCGGCGAGGGCCGCCTCCGAAGAGGACGACCCCGCCCCGATCTAACAGGCTGGATTTATAGAGCATAACCGCAGACCTCAAGGCTCTTGGCTTCTGTGGTTAGGGCGTTTACTGCCAGAACCGATTCCAGGAACTGATCGCAGGAACCATTGGGGCATTGATTCCCGGAATGAAGTCCGTGGATGAAAATAACAGTATGGCTACCTAGGCAATTTGGAGTCGCTCTGGCTAAGCAGGCCCTAATAGTTAAACAGGTTTGAACATTCAATCGGCCCTAACAGTCCCCAGAGTCTCAACCGCACTGGTCGATGTCAGGGCTGTCATCCTGGAGACAAGCTGGCGGGAGTGGGAGAGGCACATTCCATGCAGAGGAGGGTGGGGCGGGCACATCCACCTGCCCAGGTGCAGCTCTCGGCTCAGGTGGTCCTGAAGTCCTGCTGAACACCTCTTCTCCCAAAGTTCGGAACCACTGAAGGCAGGGCTTCACTTCGACAGCAGCTGTCCAAGTGATTGGGGGTGGGCCATCCTAGGCTTTGATCAGTCGCACGCTCCCAGGTCCTGCCCAGTCGAGCGGCCAGTGCTCTGGGACCCGAGGTACTGCAGCGGCATGGCTCCCACCAGCAAATCAAGGAGTAAGTTCCCCTCAGAGGCCCTGCTCCCCGCTTGTTTTCCCCAAAGTCCCCTGTTACTTTCCGGGCTTCAGGACATTAAGAGGGGCACATGCTGGAAGGTTCTGATCCACAGAGGATTGGGGGAAGGGGATCGAGAGAGGCTTGCCCATGGCCGCCGTCAGAAGCAAAACTGAAGTCGGTGGCCAGGAGTCCCAACTAGAGTCCCGCTTGGGAAAATAGGCAAGCTAGATCTCAGGGGGTAGAGTATGGGTCGAGGTTCGGCACCTCGTTCAGGTGGAAGTGACAAAAATGGAACTTTCACCTCCAACGCGGCAGCACTCGGCGGGATGTACTGTCGGATTTTTCCTGGCTGTTTCTTAGGAGCAGTGGGGTCCTCTTTGCTCCTCCTCAGGTGCTTTCCTCCCTCACTCCCCCCGCGGGTCTCCTCATTCATTGGCATGCCATCACATGGCTCAGGACTGGTTGGTATCTCCCTAGTTCCTGGACTATCACCCGTTCCCACGGGCAGAGGGCAGGGTGCCAGGGCCCCTATCGAGCAGGCTCTCCAGTGAATTCGTGTGTGGATAAGGGACAATAATCTCCGGCCTGGGAATGGGTGGACAGGGCAGAAAGGGAAGAGCTGAGGCGGCACAGCCACTTCGCATGGCTAGGCAAGCCTTCCTACTCCGGTGGCCATTTTCCCTGCAACAGGCACACTCCCACCAGGATCCCGACGGAGGCGGCTTCTTTTGAGGCCATGGCAGAAAGAGGCTCTGCAGGCCTTGTTCCAGCAGAACCGGTACCCTGGCATCACCACCAGAGAACGACTGGCCCAAGAGCTAGACATTGCCGAGTCCAGGATCCAGGTAGGCTTGAGCTTCTCTTTCATTCTCCCTGGGGCACAAGTTGTGGACACTAGGTGGCTGAAGCCAGTGTATGTCAATCTCCATATCCAGCTGGGAGCTCAGTTGCTTTGGGTTCTCTTTGGGCTTTCCCGGGCACCCCATGCCCTTTGACGACATTGCAAGTGATTCGGTCTAAGAACACGGGGACCACTGGTTGGCATGGCCCGGGCACACCAACGGGTCAACACATCCAGGCCGACTTCCCTTAGAAATCATTTGCCCAGACTTATCGTGTGGCCCACACAAAACTCTCTGAGACTTTAGGTATGAGGGACACAAAGGAATGGAAGATACGGAGGCAGCCAGATGATAGACATAGAGATAGAGGCAGAGGATGTACATTCAGATACAGATACAGATAGATCCAGTTCACCAGTGCTGCCTGAACGTCAGTTCCTCTTTTGCCACTTAGGTTTGGTTCCAGAATGAGCGCACGAGACAGCTCAGGCGGAGCCGATTGGCACCTGCAAACTCCCAAGTGGAAGGGCCATCGTGTGGACAGGAACAGCCTGCAGCTTGGACTCCAGGTGAGTCCCCAGCCTACCAAACGGGTCTCTTCTGGAGCTTCTCCTTCACGCAGGAACGGGTCTGCGTGGGCTTGTCAAGTGTTTGGCAAGAGGGCTTCAGAAAGGAACCCACGTTACCTTGTTGGGTTCCCAGCGATGGACACTGTGTTTATACCGCCTCTTGGGCGAGTGCATTCTTTCTGGACAGAAAGGCTTTGAGTATTCTTGTCCTAAAAGTGCCAGGAAGGACAGAGTCCTTTTCTTGGGTCACCTCAGGCTTGAGAGGCAAGTGCTGGCTTGTGTGGGTGGCTCCATGCTGACCTCATGGACTCAGGGAAGGTGAAGATATTAGGAAAATGTAAAAGCAGAAGCAAACACACACACACACACACACACACACACTCCCATTCACACACACACCCACACTTTCACACACACACAGGCACACACGGACACCAACTTCCCTTTCCACACCGATGTGCCTTGGCTCCCAACCCTTCTTTCTACCTCTTTTCTCTTTTCAGAACGTTTCCCAAAGGAGGGCAGGAGAAAACGGACCGCCATTTCTCCATGCCAAACCAGTCTCCTCCTTCAAGCCTTTGAGACAAACCCATTTCCCTGCATTTCCACCAGAGAACACCTGGCCAGACTCACAGGACTCCCGGAATCCCGCATTCAGGTACATTTGCGGAGGGTGTCTGTGAACTGCTGAATATGCAGGGGAGAGTGGCCCCTGAGACATTCCTAGAGAAACGTGGGCTCGTTGGGGTTATCCAGGTGTCCCAGTGCGTGGACAGTAGGGGGAGAGCATGGACCTTGCAAGGGATGGACTGCACATAAGCAGAATGTGTCAGCCGAAATGGGGATAGTAGGGGAGAACATGAAGGTGACGTGGCAGTGCCCGTGTGTGTAGAAATGGTGCGTGGACATGAGTGGGGAAACGGAAAAGTTGCCACCTCTCTTTAGGTCATGCAAAGTGTCAGTGCTTCAAAGGCTTGGGGGCGCTCTCCATGTGGCCCCCAGCATTTCCTGAGTGTGTGTGGGCTTGCCTACCTGTGAGTGGACACGTGGTCTTCAGTGTCCTGGGACTCAGCCCCCCCCCCCAAGGCGGGAATGGATCCTGCTTACAAGCCACACCTTTTCTGGATAATCTAATCATCTAGGATTATCGGCCCTCGGATTCTTGGCCTGGTGGGGGAGAGGTCCCAGGGGAGGCCCAGTTGAGCAGGCTTGGTCTCCCTGAGCTCCAGAGAGACAGGTTTCTAGTTAAGTACATGGAAACAGCTTTATGGTCAATGGAAGTAGACTCTCCGCAAGGCACTCCTTTGGGGCCAGAGCCCGTGAGCCTTTTTTAAGGAGGCATGTATGGGCCTGGAGCCTGACAAGTCTTGTCACTGTAAAGAGGGGAGGCTCAGCGTGCTCGTTCCTGAGAACCCCCATCTCCTCCAGCCAGCGGAGGAGACAGAGAGGCAAGTCAAACGCGGGTGTGGTTGATTTGGACTCCTGGCGGTCCATGACATCCCCTGGGGCCCAACACCTGTGCCTGTAGACGGAGTGTGTCGATGTGAGGCCAGTTCAGCACTTGGGCTGAAGGCCTCCAAGGCAGAGGAGGTGGTTTGCCCTTGGGGTCACACGAATCGGACACTGGGGGTCAAATGCTGAGGGACGCTTGGAGGACTTGGAGTAGGCTGGGCAAGGAGGGCAGGTGGTCATCGAAGTCTTGGTCCCAAGACTCAAGGAATGGCTGGTCAGGAAGCTGCAATGGGCAAACAATGAGAACGCTAGGCAGGGACCAGGCAGAGCACTTCAGAGAGGAGTTAAGCAAAGCAGAGCATAGCAGAACTGAGCGGCTGCCATTGCATCCAGTCAAGTGGGAATCCCGTCCAGACCAGGTGTCCACAGTTGCCTGGGACTTGCCCCTACTTCACAAGGACCAGGTGAAAGGAGTAAACCGAGCTGCCCTGAGATTCAGAGCAACAGACCTGGCCTTCTCCCGGAGAGATCCCACACAGGGGAAGGGGCAAGCCAAAGTGGTATCTGTCACTTCTGATTCTCATGTCCGCAACCCCTCTTCTCTGTCCCAGGTCTGGTTCCAGAACAGAAGAGCTCGGCACCCAGGGCAGAGCAGAAGTGGCCCTGCGAATGACCGGGCGGCAAACCAGGAAGCCAGTCCTCACCTGACCATTCCAGGGGACCCAGGCCCCCAGCCCGGTGTCCTCGGATGCTCTCAGCTTCTGGCTCCTTCCAATCCTCTGGGAAGCATGCAGGCTTTTGGGGCAGCGACCCTTCCTGTCCTCTCCATGGGCTTTGCCCCCCTGGTTTCTTGTGGGGGCCCTGTGAGCCAGGCCGTGGGGGCCACTATGGCCCCGCATACCCAAGCCAGGCAGGGAGGAAGCAACTCTCCCACTCCTCAAGCCATGAGGAACCATTCCATGATGGGACCGACTCAGGGAGTGTGCCTTTCAGCTCGCCACACCCGTCTTTGTCCCCTGACGCAAGGGGAATACCAGCGGCAACAGGAGCACCCTGGCTTGGCACCCGTGCCCTTCCACGGCTATCCCCTGCCTCCAGATGACAATCCTTGCCAACCAGTGCAGGAGGCAGGGCCCATGGGTAGTCACTATGCCCCGCAGTGGTTGGGGGAGCGGTCCCGACTTCTCGTGAGCACAGGACAGGCTCCGGATGCAGCAGCTGGGCAGCCTGCACACGCTGAGATCCCTGGCTGGCGGTGGCAGGCACCCCCTGCTGCTGGGCTCCCTAGTGCACTGGACCCACAGCTCCCACCTTCTGCAGAAGCCTCACGTTTCTTAGAGGAGCTTCTATCAGCCACAGAGAGGGAGGAAGACACACAGCCTTTTCCGAGTGGGCATCTGTGGCAAGGGGAGGCTCCGGGACCCTTGGAAGCACCCCTCAGTGAGGAAGAGTTTTCGTCCCTGCTGGCCATGCTGCACGATTCCACGTGGCCTCACGCCTAGGACCAGGGAGGCCTCGGCTTCGCCACTCCCCATTCATTCAGACTTCCTTTTCTGAGAGGCAGTCCATTACAGGACAGCAAGGACGAGGAACAGGAAGCAAGGTCCATGCTCCAGAGGAAGACCGAGGCCCAAAGGAGCAACTGCCTCTTGGAAGGACAGAAGGGTGTTCCTCCCAGCCTCGTGGACGGAGCTCCATGGCATTCCCGATCGTCATCAATCGACTCAAGGCACCTGAAGGCATTAAGGACCCTGGGCTCTTTATACACTCCCCGACACCTGAGTGACCACTGGCAGGACACACACCGGCCATCCTCCCTGCCATCACCCTAGACTCTGGCGCCAGGGAAACCCTGGCCCTGGCAGCGAACCCAAGCAAGGAAGAGAAGTTAGAGGACACCTCCCCCATGCCTTTGCCTCCTGATGAAGTGGAACATCCAATCTGCAGAAGCTGACCGTGTAGACCAACACAGCGTGCTACATATCTCCCCTGAGGGGGCCCAGGGAGGCCAAGCCATCCGGGCTGGGAGGGCTCGGAACCGGCCAAACGGGAAACAACCGCAGGCCCCCATGGCCCAGAGATCCTCTCCCAGCCAAAGTCCAGAATGCCCTGTGGACTTTGCCTGGCTTATTGCCCTGGAGCCTTTCCAGGGGACACAGCATGACAGTTCCGAGGGCAACCGTCAGACTCAGAAGGCATTCCAGAAGTGAGAGGACCAATGTGGTTCTTTCCAGAACCTTTGCACTTCTTTTTTTTCCCTGTCTCTGGTTGGTGTCTATCGGCGTGCCTCACTATGTACAATGTACTCTCGCTTCTCAGGAAGAAGGACGATATTCCCTGTCAGCGTCTTTGTGATCTTCCTTTGGCGGGGTCACTCCTCTCCCTTGCGAAAGGGAACTTTGAGGAAAACCATCCTGGATTTTCAAGGTCCATGGGACACTCCATTGACATAATAAACCTATCTTTGTCTCCCCACTACGGTGTCTGGTCGTGATTCATCCCGTTCCCCGAACGTCCGGGCATGCTTGCCCATCCTCAGAGCCTGGCGATGCTTTGTGGCCCGGGGATGGACTGTGGAAGCCATCGGCATGCCCACGTGTAGCTGAGAGCTTCTGGCACAGAGAAACCCAAGAGGCTGCACCAACACTTCCTAGCAGTCTTCCCACTCCGCCTGCATGGATGGTGCCTTCTGTGCAAGCAATCTTCCAAGGGATGTAGGTGGAGCGCAAGTGGAAGTCGTTCCCCACTCATTGTACCTGACCCCACTCTTCTCAGCGGAGGCCAAATTCACACGTAGGGAACATCATGGAGGGCAGGCAATGAATCACCGCCCCCCCACCTTGCTTTTTGCCCCTGTCCTACCACCTTTTCTCTCTTTCCCTTTCTTCAGATCTCAGCCTATCGTTCCCTCTCCCTCTATCTCATTTTCTTTCACACATGGACACCTACAGATGTCCACACAGTCTCACGATAATGCTTATGCTTCTGAGAGTATGGGTACAGAACCTCTGGTGGAAAGGATGTGGTCAAAACCTTTTGTAGACTAAGGTGGGCATCGCCGGGTTATTTCCTCAGATTTTTCTTCTGTCCCTACCTCTTTCCCATGTGCCCTGGGAAATGAGAGGTTGTGGATTTGGTTTCTTGAGTCCACCCATAAATCCATGGCCAACACGTATGGGTTCCAAGTTGCAAGGAACCAAAGTAGTCTGACCTTGGTCACTTCCACCCAACTCGATCTCTGTCAGTATCCACATGCTCTTTTGCACTGATATATCTGTAGCCCCATGTTGCTACTTGCCTAGTTCCACAGGTGGGTCGCTGATATGTCTCTGTGGATGGATCTTGTGTTGGAAACCCTCCATATCTAACCAGCCCTAGTGGTTTGTTCTTCAGTTGGCTCTATGGACACATCTACCTTTGCTTTTGTAGACTGGGTGGAAGGTAGTGTCCCTCCCTCCCCGAACAGAGTGGGTTAGGATATCTGGAGAGTGCCTCGCCAAAGTGTCCCCGGGACAGAAGGGGTTTGGGCTGTGTCTAGAGAAGCTACGTGTCGGAATGGCTCTCTTGTCGTGTTGGGAGGACCTCGGTCTCCTCTGATCGTGTTTGCAAGGTCTATGGACTCTTGGGGCTGGCCCCTCTGCACACATGATGTGGAGGGAAGAACGGGGCTGCAGCCACATTGGGGTCCAAAGCCAGCCACAACAGATGCTCAAGTACGGACATGAGCCCTGGAGCCTGTCCTCTCCATGCGTGGCCAGTGCCATGCACATTAGTGAGGTCTCAAGCCTCTGGCAGATGTGCAACATGCAGCACCACTCTGGAAAATAGCTTGGCAGAGGAGATAGATGTCCATTGGAAGCTGGAGGAAGTCTGCCCGTTAGCGGGTTGTTACTCGTGGCCTTGGAGGCCAAGTCCCCAGGGCCTCTGATCTGTCAGGGCCTCTTCCTCCAGCTGTGCCACCCCTGGGATCCCTCAAAGAGAACGTCTCGCCCTCCGACAGAGATCACCCAAGCGGATTCGAGGTTCCAAAAACAGGATCCACGTGTCTGCGGGACATGGTCTCGGGGTTTCAACACTGCTCCTCGTCTTCTTGAGGGCCAGCTTCAGGAAGTGCCGGGAGACCAGGACAGCAATGTCTGGAAAAGCCACAGAGAGCTGCGCCGATGATCCGCTGCCTTTGATAGGCTCCAGTCAGGACTCCGCCCTTGACTAGTGTGGGGGGTTTCTGCATTCCTCAAACCTCTGTGCTCAGAAAACAGCGCCCAGGAAGTTCTAGGGCACCCTCTGTGGAGGCCCCCTGCCCACCTGTCTCCTCGTGCTGCAAGCCACCCCGGGGATAAGCCTAGCCACGAGAGCAACCAACTCCCTGGCCGGGGAGATACCCTGGAGCCTCCAGAAGATGCGATTCCTCTCTTTCGGCAGATGCCGTTTCTTGACCGAAAGCCACTGGTTCCCCCGTGAAGGAAGCACAAGCACACGCTCTGACCCGCACACAACCCTACCATTGGGAAATGCTCTGGGACTGCCTTCAGTCCTGCAAAAATGACTCCCTTCGCCGCCTCTTTCTACTGTGTTCTACTTGTCTTTGTGGGGTTCACCTCATGGAATTGCAGAGCCGAGTGAGCCAAAAGGCAAAGGGTACGTCATTTGGTTCTCTGTGTCCCATTTCCTTTTGGGCCGCTGGTTGGCTGTCGGGTTGCTTGGTAGTTGCCCGGCCGATTCGATAACTGGCCGTCTCTGGGAATCCACTGAAGCGGTCGACTGATGGCACATTCCATCTCATCTTCCTTTTAACCACAGATGGGACCACCACAATGTAAGCGGAGTTAGGTATATTGTATACACACACACACTCACCCACACACACACCCACACACACACACATGCACACACACACCAACACACTCCAGCTTCAGAGGAGAGGCAACTTGGCCCTTCCGGTTTCCATTCTGCTTTGAATTGATCTGAATTTCTCCATCTGCTTCTCAGGATCCTGTAGCTGGCTTCTCCTCCTAGGTCATTATTAAGTAGGGCTCTCCATGGAGAGCTCAAGTCTCTCTGGCTACGCCCTGCCAAGAGCAGGGAAGAATAGGAACACCAGGTGTAGCCTGTGGAAACGCAAAGTGATGGAGTCATCATAGCACAGACTATTTCTCTCTGGCAAAACTAGGGAGGCCTGAATCCGTCTCAGACGCCGGAGAGCGTTGATTCCCTTAGACCAGGACATGGTAGCATCTCCACTGGACTCAATCACTGCACGTTCACACGTCCCATGCCTTTCCTCCGAACGTGGGGCACACTTGTCCCCACAGGCAGCTAAGGCTGTGGACCAATCCATTCCACATCCATGGCGATGGCTGGCTCGAAATCTTTCTCTTACATGCCTCCTATCTCAGCTGTCTGATCTCAGTGTCCTGGATGGATCCAAAGGAAGTGTTGCTTCCAGAGCTGCCTGGGACCTGCCTGGGTGTCTTTGGAAACAGAATCCCCAATTGCGGAGGGCACAGAGACACCAATCCAGGTGGGTGACCAATCCCCATTGGCCGGGGAAGGTGAAGATACCAGGGCAATGAGCATATAATGTTTTGATTCAAGTAATACAAAAATCAGCAAACATAAAAACAAAGGGGAGAAAAGGAAAGCTGTCCAATGAAACATGACCGACGTACCGATAAAGACACAGTACACGTAAGCAGTGGAAAGAAAGATTGAAAGCCATGTGATGCAATAGAAGGGAACTTAATTACGTGGCCGGTCTTGGGTTGCCATAGGGGACTCGCGTCCCACACACACATGTCACAATCTGAAACAAGGTGGAAAGGCCTTCACCGGGTCCAGTCCTAGACACATTCCCAGATGGGGTGCATTATCGATGGACCAAGACTGAGGCAAAGAGAAAGCTATGAAAAGCTTTATACTATGCAGAGCATTAGAAGTCAGACCGACCGGCCAGGGGAACGAGACAGAGATGAAGTGTACGTTATGCAATGCTTTATTCAATGCTCAGCATCGGAAGTCAGACTGACCGGCGAGGGCCGCCTTTGAAGAGGACGACCCCGCCCCGATCTAACAGGCTGGATTTATAGAGCATAACCGCAGACCTCAAGGCTCTTGGCTTCTGTGGTTAGGGCGTTTACTGCCAGAACCGATTCCAGGAACTGATCGCAGGAACCATTGGGGCATTGATTCCCGGAATGAAGTCCGTGGATGAAAATAACAGTATGGCTACCTAGGCAATTTGGAGTCGCTCTGGCTAAGCAGGCCCTAATATTTAAACAGGTTTGAACATTAAATCGGCCCTAACAGTCCCCAGAGTCTCAACCGCACTGGTCGATGTCAGGGCTGTCATCCTGGAGACAAGCTGGCGGGAGTGGGAGAGGCACATTCCATGCAGAGGAGGGTGGGGCGGGCACATCCACCTGCCCAGGTGCAGCTCTCGGCTCAGGTGGTCCTGAAGTCCTGCTGAACACCTCTTCTCCCAAAGTTCGGAACCACTGAAGGCAGGGCTTCACTTCGACAGCAGCTGTCCAAGTGATTGGGGGTGGGCCATCCTAGGCTTTGATCAGTCGCACGCTTCCAGGTCCTGCCCAGTCGAGCGGCCAGTGCTCTGGGACCCGAGGTACTGCAGCGGCATGGCTCCCACCAGCAAATCAAGGAGTAAGTTCCCCTCAGAGGCCCTGCTCCCCGCTTGTTTTCCCCAAAGTCCCCTGTTACTTTCCGGGCTTCAGGACATTAAGAGGGGCACATGCTGGAAGGTTCTGATCCACAGAGGATTGGGGGAAGGGGATCGAGAGAGGCTTGCCCATGGCCGCCGTTAGAAGCAAAACTGAAGTCGGTGGCCAGGAGTCCCAACTAGAGTCCCGCTTGGGAAAATAGGCAAGCTAGATCTCAGGGGGTAGAGTATGGGTCGAGGTTCGGTACCTCGTTCAGGTGGAAGTGACAAAAATGGAACTTTCACCTCCAACGCGGCAGCACTCGGCGGGATGTACTGTCGGATATTTCCTGGCTGTTTCTTAGGAGCAGTGGGGTCCTCTTTGCTCCTCCTCAGGTGCTTTCCTCCCTCACTCCCCCCGCGGGTCTCCTCATTCATTGGCATGCCATCACATGGCTCAGGAATCGTTGGTATCTCCCTAGTCCCTGGACTATCACCCGTTCCCACGGGCAGAGGGCAGGGTGCCAGGGCCCCTATCGAGCAGGCTCTCCAGTGAATTTGTGTGTGGATAAGGGACAATAATCTCCGGCCTGGGAATGGGTGGACAGGGCAGAAAGGGAAGAGCTGAGGCGGCACAGCCACTTCGCATGGCTAGGCAAGCCTTCCTACTCCAGTGGCCATTTTCCCTGCAACAGGCACACTCCCACCAGGATCCCGACGGAGGCGGCTTCTTTTGAGGCCATGGCAGAAAGAGGCTCTGCAGGCCTTGTTCCAGCAGAACCGGTACCCTGGCATCACCACCAGAGAACGACTGGCCCAAGAGCTAGACATTGCCGAGTCCAGGATCCAGGTAGGCTTGAGCTTCTCTTTCTTTCTCCCTGGGGCACAAGTTGTGGACACTAGGTGGCTGAAGCCAGTGTATGTCAATCTCCATATCCAGCTGGGAGCTCAGTTGCTTTGGGTTCTCTTTGGGCATTCCCGGGCACCCCATGCCCTTTGACGACATTGCAAGTGATTCGGTCTAAGAACACGGGGACCACTGGTTGGCATGGCCCGGGCACACCAACGGGTCAACACATCCAGGCCGACTTCCCTTAGAAATCATTTGCCCAGACTTATCGTGTGGCCCACACAAAACTCTCTGAGACTTTAGGTATGAGGGACACAAAGGAATGGAAGATACGGAGGCAGCCAGATGATAGACATAGAGATAGAGGCAGAGGATGTACATTCAGATACAGATACAGATAGATCCAGTTCACCAGTGCTGCCTGAACGTCAGTTCCTCTTTTGCCACTTAGGTTTGGTTCCAGAATGAGCGCACGAGACAGCTCAGGCGGAGCCGATTGGCACCTGCAAACTCCCAAGTGGAAGGGCCATCGTGTGGACAGGAACAGCCTGCAGCTTGGACTCCAGGTGAGTCCCCAGCCTACCAAACGGGTCTCTTCTGGAGCTTCTCCTTCACGCAGGAACGGGTCTGCGTGGGCTTGTCAAGTGTTTGGCAAGAGGGCTTCAGAAAGGAACCCACGTTACCTTGTTGGGTTCCCAGCGATGGACACTGTGTTTATACCGACTCTTGGGAGAGTGCATTCTTTCTGGACAGAAAGGCTTTGAGTATTCTCGTCCTAAAAGTGCCAGGAAGGACAGAGTCCTTTTCTTGGGTCACCTCAGGCTTGAGAGGCAAGTGCTGGCTTGTGTGGGTGGCTCCATGCTGACCTCATGGACTCAGGGATGGTGAATATATTAGGAAAATGTAAAAGCAGAAGCAAACACACACACACACACACACACACACACTCACTCCCATTCACACACACAACCACACTTTCACACACACACAGTCACACACGGACACCAACTTCCCTTTCCACACCGATGTGCCTTGGCTCCCAACCCTTCTTTCTACCTCTTTTCTCTTTTCAGAACGTTTCCCAAAGGAGGGCAGGAGAAAACGGACCGCCATTTCTCCATGCCAAACCAGTCTCCTCCTTCATGCCTTTGAGACGAACCCATTTGCCTGCATTTCCACCAGAGAACACCTGGCCAGACTCACAGGACTCCCGGAATCCCGCATTCAGGTACATTTGCGGAGGGTGTATGTGAACTGCTGAATGTGCAGGGGAGAGTGGCCCCTGAGACATTCCTAGAGAAACGTGGGCTCGTTGGGGTTATCCACGTGTCCCAGTGCGTGGACACTAGGGAGAGAGCATGGACTTTGCAAGGGATGGACGGCACATAAGCAGAATGTGTCAGCCGAAATGGGGATAGTAGGGAAGAACATGAAGGTGAGATGGCAGTGCCCGTGTGTGTAGAAATGGTGCGTGGACATGAGTGGGGAAACGGAAAAGTTGCCACCTCTCTTTAGGTCATGCAAAGTGTCAGTGCTTCAAAGGCTTGGGGGCGCTCTCCATGTGGCCCCCAGCATTTCCTGAGTGTGTGTGGGCTTGCCTACCTGTGAGTGGACACGTGGTCTTCAGTGTCCTGGGACTCAGCACCCCCCCCCAAGGCGGGAATGGATCCTGCTCACAAGCCACACCTTTTCTGGATAACCTAATCATCTAGGATTATCGGCCCTCGGATTCTTGGCCTGGTGGGGGAGAGGTCCCAGGGGAGGCCCAGTTGAGCAGGCTTGGTCTCCCTGAGCTCCAGAGAGACAGGTTTCTAGTTAAGTACATGGAAACAGCTTTATGGTCAATGGAAGTAGACTCTCCGCAAGGCACTCCTTTGGGGCCAGAGCCCGTGAGCCTTTTTTAAGGAGGCATGTATGGGCCTGGAGCCTGACAAGTCTTGTCACTGTAAAGAGGGGAGGCTCAGCGTGCTCGTTCCTGAGAACCCCCATCTCCTCCAGCCAGCGGAGGAGACAGAGAGGCAAGTCAAACTCGGGTGTGTTTGATTTGGACTCCTGGCGATCTATGACATCCCCTGGGGGCTCAAGACCTGTGCCTGTAGACGGAGTGTGTCGATGTGAGGCCAGTTCAGCACTTGGGCTGAAGGCCTCCAAGGCAGAGGAGGTGGTTTGCCCTTGGGGTCACACGAATCGGACACTGGGGGTCAAATGCTGAGGGACGCTTGGAGGACTTGGAGTAGGCTGGGCAAGGAGGGCAGGTGGTCATCGAAGTCTTGGTCCCAAGACTCAAGGAATGGCCTGTCAGGAAGCTGCAATGGGCAAACAAAGAGAGCGCTAGGCAGGGACCAGGCAGAGCACTACAGACGGGAGTTAAGCAAAGCAGAGCATAGCAGAACTGAGTGGCTGCCATTGCATCCAGTCAAGTGGGAATCCCGTCCAGACCAGGTGTCCACAGTTGCCTGGGACTTGCCCCTACTTCACAAGGACCAGGTGAAAGGATTGAACCGAGCTGCCCTGAGATTCAGAGCAAGAGACATGGCCTTCTCCCGGAGAGATCCCACACAGGGGAAGGGGCAAGCCAAAGTGGTATCTGTCACTTCTGATTCTCATGTCCGCAACCCCTCTCTCTGTCCCAGGTCTGGTTCCAGAACAGAAGAGCTCGGCACCCAGGGCAGAGCAGAAGTGGCCCTGCGAATGACCGGGCGGCAAACCAGGAAGCCAGTCCTCACCTGACCATTCCAGGGGACCCAGGCCCCCAGCCCGGTGTCCTCGGATGCTCTCAGCTTCTGGCTCCTTCCAATCCTCTGGGAAGCATGCAGGCTTTTGGGGCAGCGACCCTTCCTGTCCTCTCCATGGGCTTTGCCCCCCTGGTTTCTTGTGGGGGCCCTGTGAGCCAGGCCGTGGGGGCCACTATGGCCCCGCATACCCAAGCCTGGCAGGGAGGAAGCAACTCTCCCACTCCTCAAGCCATGAGGAACCATTCCATGATGGGACCGACTCAGGGAGTGTGCTTTTCAGCTCGCCACACCCGTCTTTGTCCCCTGACGCAAGGGGAATGCCAGCGGCAACAGGAGCACCCTGGCTTGGCACCCGTGCCCTTCCACGGCTATCCCCTGCCTCCAGATGACAATCCTTGCCACCCAGTGCAGGAGGCAGGGCCCATGGGTAGTCACTATGCCCCGCAGTGGTTGGGGGAGCAGTCCTGAATTCTCGTGAGCACAGGACAGGCTCCGGATGCAGCAGCTGGGCAGCCTGCACACGCTGAGATCCCTGGCTGGCGGTGGCAGGCACCCCCTGCTGCTGGGCTCCCTAGTGCACTGGACCCACAGCTCCCACCTTCTGCAGAAGCCTCACGTTTCTTAGAGGAGCATCTATCAGCCACAGAGAGGGAGGAAGACACACAGCCTTTTCCGAGTGGGCATCTGTGGCAAGGGGAGGCTCCGGGGCCCTTGGAAGCACCCCTCAGTGAGGAAGAGTTTTCGTCCCTGCTGGCCATGCTGCACGATTCCACGTGGCCTCACACCTAGGACCTAGGACCTAGGCCTCGGCTTCCCCACTCCCCATACATTCAGACTTCCTTTTCTGAGAGGCAGTCCATTACAGGACAGCAAGGACGAGGAACAGGAAGCAAGGTCCATGCTCCAGAGGAAGACCGAGGCCCAAAGGAGCAACTGCCTCTTGGAAGGACAGAAGGGTGTTCCTCCCAGCCCCGTGGACGGAGCTCCATGGCATTCCCGATCGTCATTAATCGACTCAAGGCACCTGAAGGCATTAAGGACCCTGGGCTCTTTATACACTCCCCGACACCTGAGTGACCACTGGCAGGACACACACAGGCCATCCTCCCTGCCATCACCCTAGACTCTGGCACCAGGGAAACCCTGGCCCTGGCAGCGTACCTAAGCAAGGAAGAGAAGTTAGAGGACACCTCCCCCATGCTTTGCCTCCTGATGAAGTGGAACATCCAATCTGCAGAAGCTGACCGTGTAGACCAACACAGCGTGCTACATATCTCCCCTGAGGGGGCCCAGGGAGGCCAAGCCATCCGGGCTGGGAGGGCTCGGAACCGGCCAAACGGGAAACAACCGCAGGCCCCCATGGCCCAGAGATCCTCTCCCAGCCAAAGTCCAGAATGCCCTGTGGACTTTGCCTGGCTTATTGCCCTGGAGCCTTTCCAGGGGACACAGCATGACAGTTCCGAGGGCAACCGTCAGTCTCAGAAGGCATGCCAGAATTGAGGGGACCAATGTGGTTCTTTCCAAACCTTTGCACTTCTTTTTTTTCCCTGTCTCTGGTTGGTGTCTATCGGCGTGCCTCACTATGTACAATGTACTCTCGCTTCTCAGGAAGAAGGACGATATTCCCTCTTCAGCGTCTTTGTAATCTTCCTTTGGCGGGGTCACTCCTCTCCCTTGCGAAAGGGAACTTTGAGGAAAACCATCCTGGATTTTCAAGGTCCATGGGACACTCCATTGACATAATAAACCTATCTTTGTCTCCCCACTACGGTGTCTGGTCGTGATTCATTCTGTTCCCCGAACGTTCGGGCATGCTTGCCCATCCTCAGAGCCTGGCGATGCTTTGTGGCCCGGGGATGGACTGTGGAAGCCATCGGCATGCCCACGTGTAGCTGAGAGCTTCTGGCACAGAGAAACCCAAGAGGCTGCACCAACACTTCCTAGCAGTCTTCCCACTCTGCCTGCATGGGTGGTGCCTTCTGTGCAAGCAATCTTCCAAGGGATGTAGGTGGAGCGCAAGTGGAAGTCGTTCCCCACTCATTGTACCTGACACCACTCTTCTCAGCGGAGGCCAAATTCACACGTAGGGAACATCATGGAGGGCAGGCAATGAATCACCGCCCCCCCACCTAGCTTTTTTTTGCCCCTGTCCTACCTCCTTTTCTCTCTTTCCCTTTCTTCAGATCTCAGCCTATCGTTCCCTCTCCCTCTATCTCATTTTCTTTCACACATGGACACCTACAGATGTCCACACAGTCTCACGATAATGCTTATGCTTCTGAGAGTATGGGTACAGAACCTCTGGTGGAAAGGATGTGGTCAAAACCTTTTGTAGACTAAGGTGGGCATCGCCGGGTTATTTCCTCAGTTTTGTCTTCTGTCCCTACCTCTTTCCCATGTGCCCTGGGAAATGAGAGTTTGTGGATTTGGTTTCTTGAGTCCACCCCTAAATCCATGGCCATCACGTATGGGTTTCAAGTTGCAAGGAACCAATGTAGTCTGACCTTGGTCACTTCCACCCAACTCGATCTCTGTCAGTATCCACATGCTCTTTTGCACTGATATATCTGTAGCCCCATGTTGCTACTTGCCTAGTTCCACAGGTGGGTCGCTGATATGTCTCTGTGGATGGATCTTGTGTTGGAAACCCTCCATATCTCACCAGCCCTAGTGGTTTGTTCTTCAGTTGGCCTATGGACACATCTACCTTTGCTTTTGTAGACTGGGTGGAAGGTAGTGTCCCTCCCTCCCCGAACAGAGTGGGTTAGGATATCTGGAGAGTGCCTAGCCAAAGTGTCCTCGGGATAGACGGGGTTTGGGCTGTGTCTAGAGAAGCTACGTGTCAGAATGGCTCTCTTGTCGTGTTGGGAGGACCTCGGTCTCCTCTGATCGTGTTTGCAAGGTCTATGGACTCTTGGGCCTGGCCCCTCTGCACACATGATGTGGAGGGAAGAACGGGGCTGCAGCCACATTGGGGTCCAAAGCCAGCCACAACAGATGCTCAAGTACGGACATGAGCCCTGGAGCATGTCCTCTCCATGCGTGGCCAGTGCCATGCACATCAGTGAGGTCTCAAGCCTCTGGCAGATGTGCAACATGCAGCACCACTCTGGAAAATAGCTTGGCAGAGGAGATAGATGTCCATTGGAAGCTGGAGGAAGTCTGCCCGTTAGCGGGTTGTTACTCGTGGCCTTGGAGGCCAAGTCCCCAGGGCCTCTGATCTGTCAGGGCCTCTTCCTCCAGCTGTGCCAACCCTGGGATCCCTCAAAGAGAACGTCTCGCCCTGCGACAGAGATCACCCAAGCGGATTCGAGGTGCCAAAAACAGGATCCACGTGTCTGCGGGACATGGTCTCGGGGTTTCAACACTGCTCCTCGTCTTCTTGAGGGCCAGCTTCAGGAAGTGCCGGGAGACCACTTGCAACGTCAGGACAGCAATGTCTGGAAAAGCCACAGAGAGCTGCGCCGATGATCCGCTGCCTTTGATAGGCTCCAGTCAGGACTCCGCCCTTGACTAGTGTGGGGGGTTTCTGCATTCCTCAAACCTCTGTGCTCAGAAAACAGCGCCCAGGAAGTTCTAGGGCACCCTCTGTGGAGGCCCCCTGCCCACCTGTCTCCTCGTGCTGCAAGCCACCCCGGGGACAAGCCTAGCCACGAGAGCCACCAACTCCCTGGCCGGGGAGATACCCTCGAGCCTCCAGAAGATGCGATTCCTCTCTTTCTGCAGATGCCGTTTCTTGACCGAAAGCCACTGGTTCCCCCGGGAAGGAAGCACAAGCACACGCTCTGACCTGCACACAACCCTACCATTAGGAAATGCTCTGGGACTGCCTTCAGTCCTGCAAAAATGACTCCCTTCGCCTCCTCTTTCTACTGGGTTCTACTTGTCTCCGTGTGGTTCACCTCATGGAATTGCAGAGCCGAGTGAGCCAAAAGGCAAAGGGTACGTCATTTGGTTCTCTGTGTCCCATTTCCTTTTGGGCCGCTGGTTGGCTGTCGGGTTGCTTGGTAGTTGCCCGGCCGATTCGATAACTGGCCGTCTCTGGGAATCCACTGAAGCGGTCGACTGATGGCACATTCCATCTCATCTTCCTTTTAACCACAGATGGGACCACCACAATGTAAGCGGAGTTAGGTATATTGTATACACACACACACTCACCCACACACACACCCACACACACACACATGCACACACACACCAACACACACCAGCTTCAGAGGAGAGGCAACTTGGCCCTTCCGGTTTCCATTCTGCTTTGAATTGATCTGAATTTCTCCATCTGCTTCTCAGGATCCTGCAGCTGGCTTCTACTCCTAGGTCATTATTAGGTAGGGCTCTCCATGGAGAGCTCAAGTCTCTCTGGCTACGCCCTGCCAAGAGCAGGGAAGAATAGGAACACCAGGTGTAGCCTGTGGAAACGCAAAGTGATGGAGTCATCATAGCACAGACTATTTCTCTCTGGCAAAACTAGGGAGGCCTGAATCCGTCTCAGACGCCGGAGAGCGTTGATTCCCTTAGACCAGGACATGGTAGCATCTCCACTGGACTCAATCACTGCACGTTCACACGTCCCATGCCTTTCCTCCGAACGTGGGGCACCCTTGTCCCCACAGGCAGCTAAGGCTGTGGACCAATCCATTCCACATCCATGGCGATGGCTGGCTCGAAATCTTTCTCTTACATGCCTCCTATCTCAGCTGTCTGATCTCCGTGTCCTGGATGGATCCAAAGGAAGTGTTGCTTCCAGAGCTGCCTGGGACCTGCCTGGGTGTCTTTGGAAACGGAATCCCCAATTGCGGAGGGCACAGAGACACCAAGCCAGGTGGGTGACCCATCCCCATTGGCCGGGGAAGGTGAAGATACCAGGGCAATGAGCATATAATGTTTTGATTCAAGTAATACAAAAATCAGCAAACATAAAAACAAAGGGGAGAAAAGGAAAGCTGTCCAATAAAACATGACCCACGTACCGATAAAGACACAGTACACATAAGCAGTGGAAAGAAATATCGAAAGCCATGTGATGCAATAGAAGGGAACTTAATTACGAGGCTGGTCTTGGGTTGCCAAAGGGGACTCGCGTCCCACACACACATGTCACAATCTGAAACAAGGGTGGAAAGGCCTTCACCGGGTCCAGTCCTAGACACAGTCCCAGATGGGACATTATCGAAGGACCAAAACTGAGGCAAAGAGAAAGCTATGAAAAGCTTTATACTATGCAGAGCATTAGAAGTCAGACCGACCGGCCAGGGGAACGAGACAGAGACGAAGTGTACGTTATGCAATGCTTTATTCAATGCTCAGCATCGGAAGTCAGACTGACCGGCGAGGGCCGCCTCCGAAGAGGACGACCCCGCCCCGATCTAACAGGCTGGATTTATAGAGCATAACCGCAGACCTCAAGGCTCTTGGCTTCTGTGGTTAGGGCGTTTACTGCCAGAACCGATTCCAGGAACTGATCGCAGGAACCATTGGGGCATTGATTCCCGGAATGAAGTCCGTGGATGAAAATAACAGTATGGCTACCTAGGCAATTTGGAGTCGCTCTGGCTAAGCAGGCCCTAATAGTTAAACAGGTTTGAACATTCAATCGGCCCTAACAGTCCCCAGAGTCTCAACCGCACTGGTCGATGTCAGGGCTGTCATCCTGGAGACAAGCTGGCAGGAGTGGGAGAGGCACTTTCCATGCAGAGGAGGGTGGGGCGGGCACATCCACCTGCCCAGGTGCAGCTCTCGGCTCAGGTGGTCCTGAAGTCCTGCTGAACACCTCTTCTCCCAAAGTTCGGAACCACTGAAGGCAGGGCTTCACTTCAACAGCAGCTGTCCAAGTGATTGGGGGTGGGCCATCCTAGGCTTTGATCATTCGCACGCTCCCAGGTCCTGCCCAGTCGAGCGGCCAGTGCTCTGGGACCCGAGGTACTGCAGCGGCATGGCTCCCACCAGCAAATCAAGGAGTAAGTTCCCCTCAGAGGCCCTGCTCCCCGCTTGTTTTCCCCAAAGTCCCCTGTTACTTTCCGGGCTTCAGGACATTAAGAGGGGCACATGCTGGAAGGTTCTGATCCACAGAGGATTGGGGGAAGGGGATCGAGAGAGGCTTGCCCATGGCCGCCGTCAGAAGCAAAACTGAAGTCGGTGGCCAGGAGTCCCAACTAGAGTCCCGCTTGGGAAAATAGGCAAGCTAGATCTCAGGGGGTAGAGTATGGGTCGAGGTTCGGCACCTCGTTCAGGTGGAAGTGACAAAAATGGAACTTTCACCTCCAACGCGGCAGCACTCGGCGGGATGTACTGTCGGATTTTTCCTGGCTGTTTCTTAGGAGCAGTGGGGTCCTCTTTGCTCCTCCTCAGGTGCTTTCCTCCCTCACTCCCCCCGCGGGTCTCCTCATTCATTGGCATGCCATCACATGGCTCAGGACTGGTTGGTATTTCCCTAGTCCCTGGACTATCACCCGTTCCCACGGGCAGAGGGCAGGGTGCCAGGGCCCCTATCGAGCAGGCTCTCCAGTGAATTCGTGTGTGGATAAGGGACAATTATCTCCGGCCTGGGAATGGGTGGACAGGGCAGAAAGGGAAGAGCTGAGGCGGCACAGCCACTTCGCATGGCTAGGCAATCCTTCCTACTCCAGTGGCCATTTTCCCTGCAACAGGCACACTCCCACCAGGATCCCGACGGAGGCGGCTTCTTTTGAGGCCATGGCAGAAAGAGGCTCTGCAGGCCTTGTTCCAGCAGAACCGGTACCCTGGCATCACCACCAGAGAACGACTGGCCCAAGAGCTAGACATTGCCGAGTCCAGGATCCAGGTAGGATTGAGCTTCTCTTTCATTCTCCCTGGGGCACAAGTTGTGGACACTATGTGGCTGAAGCCAGTGTATGTCAATCTCCATATCCAGCTGGGAGCTCAGTTGCTTTGGGTTCTCTTTGGGCATTCCCGGGGACCCCATGCCCTTTGACGACATTGAAGGCATTCGGTCTAAGAACACGGGGACCACTGGTTGGCATTGTCCGGGCACACCAACGGGTCAACACATCCAGGCCGACTTCTCTTAGAAATCATTTGCCCAGACTTATCGTGTGGCCCACACAAAACTCTCTGAGACTTTAGGTATGAGGGACACAAAGAAATGGAAGATACGGAGGCAGCCAGATGATAGACATAGAGATAGAGGCAGATGATGTACATTCAGATACAGATAGAGATAGATCCAGTTCACCAGTGCTGCCTGAACGTCAGTTCCTCTTTTGCCACTTAGGTTTGGTTCCAGAATGAGCGCACGAGACAGCTCAGGCGGAGCCGATTGGCACCTGCAAGCTACCAAGTGGAAGGGCCATCGTGTGGACAGGAACAGCCTGCAGCTTGGACTCCAGGTGAGTCCCCAGCCTACCAAACGGGTCTCTTCTGGAGCTTCTCCTTCACGCAGGAACGGGTCTGCGTGGGCTTGTCAAGGGTTTGGCAAGAGGGCTTCGGAAAGGAACCCACGTTACCTTGTTGGGTTCCCAGCGATGGACACTGTGTTTATACCGACTCTTGGGCGAGTGCATTCTTTCTGGACAGAAAGGCTGTGAGTATTCTCGTCCTAAAAGTGCCAGGAAGGACAGAGTCCTTTTCTTGGGTCACCTCAGGCTTGAGAGGCACGTGCTGGCTTGTGTGTGTGGCTCCATGCTTATCTCATGGACTCAGGGATGGTGAAGATATTAGGAAAATGTAAAAGCAGAAGCAATCACACACACACACACACACTCCAATTCACACACACACCCACACTTTCACACACACACAGGCACACACGGACACCAACTTCCCTTTCCACACCGATGTGCCTTGGCTCCCAACCCTTCTTTCTCCCTCTTTTCTCTTTTCAGAACGTTTCCCAAAGGAGGGCAGGAGAAAACGGACCGCCATTTCTCCATGCCAAACCAGTCTCCTCCTTCAAGCCTTTGAGACGAACCCATTTCCCTGCATTTCCACCAGAGAACACCTGGCCAGACTCACAGGACTCCCGGAATCCCGCATTCAGGTACATTTGCGGAGGGTGTATGTGAACTGCTGAATGTGCAGGGGAGAGTGGCCCCTGAGACATTCCTAGAGAAACGTGGGCTCGTTGGGGTTATCCACGTGTCCCAGTGCGTGGGCAGTAGGGGGAGAGCATGGACCTTGCAAGGGATGGACTGCACATAAGCAGAATGTGTCAGCCGAAATGGGGATAGTAGGGGAGAACATGAAGGTGAGGTGGCAGTGCCCGTGTGTGTAGAAATGGTGCGTGGACATGAGTGGCTAAACGGAAAACTTGCCACCTCTCTTTAGGTCATGCAAAGTGTCAGTGCTTCAAAGGCTTGGGGGCGCTCTCCATGTGGCCCCCAGCATTTCCTGAGTGTGTGTGGGCTTGCCTACCTGTGAGTGGACACGTGGTCTTCAGTGTCCTGGGACTCAGCATCCCCCCCCAAGGCGGGAATGGATCCTGCTCACAAGCCACACCTTTTCTGGATAACCTAATCATCTAGGATTATCGGCCCTCGGATTCTTGGCCTGGTGGGGGAGAGGTCCCAGGGGAGGCCCAGTTGAGCAGGCTTGGTCTCCCTGAGCTCCAGAGAGACAGGTTTCTAGTTAAGTACATGGAAACAGCTTTATGGTCAATGGAAGTAGACTCTCCGCAAGGCACTCCTTTGGGGCCAGAGCCCGTGAGCCTTTTTTAAGGAGGCATGTATGGGCCTGGAGCCTGACAAGTCTTGTCACTGTAAAGAGGGGAGGCTCAGCGTGCTCGTTCCTGAGAACCCCCATCTCCTCCAGCCAGCGGAGGAGACAGAGAGGCAAGTCAAACGCGGGTGTGGTTGATTTGGACTCCTGGCGGTCTATGACTACCCCTGGGGGCCCAAGACCTGTGCCTGTAGACGGAGTGTGTCGATGTGAGGCCAGTTCAGCACTTGGGCTGAAGGCCTCCAAGGCAGAGGAGTTGGTTTGCCCATGGGGTCACACGAATCGGACACTGGGGGTCAAATGCTGAGGGACGCTTGGAGGAATTGGAGTAGGCTGGGCAAGGAGGGCAGGTGGTCATCGAAGTCTTGGTCCCAAGACTCAAGGAATGGCTGGTCAGGAAGCTGCAATGGGCAAACAAAGAGAGCGCTAGGCAGGGACCAGGCAGAGCACTACAGAGGGGAGTTAAGCAAAGCAGAGCATAGCAGAACTGAGCGGCTGCCATTGCATCCAGTCAAGTAGGAATCCCGTCCAGACCAGGTGTCTCGACTTGCCCCTACTTCACAAGGACCAGGTGAAAGGAGTGAACCGAGCTGCCCTGAGATTCAGAGCAACAGACCTTGCCTTCTCCCGGAGAGATCCCACACAGGGGAAGGGGCAAGCCAAAGTGGTATCTGTCACTTCTGATTCTCATGTCCGCAACCCCTCTTCTCTGTCCCAGGTCTGGTTCCAGAACAGAAGAGCTCGGCACCCAGGGCAGAGCAGAAGTGGCCCTGCGAATGACCGGGCGGCAAACCAGGAAGCCAGTCCTCACCTGACCATTCCAGGGGACCCAGGCCCCCAGCCCGGTGTCCTCGGATGCTCTCAGCTTCTGGCTCCTTCCAATCCTCTGGGAAGCATGCAGGCTTGGGGCAGCGACCCTTCCTGTCCTCTCCATGAGCTTTGCCCCCCTGGTTTCTTGTGGGGGCCCTGTGAGCCAGGCCGTGGGGGCCACTATGGCCCCGCGTACCCAAGCCTGGCAGGGAGGAAGCAACTCTCCCACTCCTCAAGCCATGAGGAACCATTCCATGATTGGACCTACTCAGGGAGTGTGCCTTTCAGCTCGCCACACCCGTCTTTGTCCCCTGACGCAAGGGGAATGCCAGCGGCAACAGGAGCACCCTGGCTTGGCACCCGTGCTCTTCCACGGCTATCCCCTGCCTCCAGATGACAATCCTTGCCAACCAGTGCAGGAGGCAGGGCCCATGGGTAGTCACTATGCCCCGCAGTGGTTGGGGGAGCGGTCCCGACTTCTCGTGAGCACAGGACAGGCTCCGGATGCAGCAGCTGGGCAGCCTGCACACGCTGAGATCCCTGGCTGGCGGTGGCAGGCACCCCCTGCTGCTGGGCTCCCTAGTGCACTGGACCCACAGCTCCCACCTTCTGCAGAAGCCTCACGTTTCTTAGAGGAGCTTCTATCAGCCACAGAGAGGGAGGAAGACACACAGCCTTTTCCGAGTGGGCATCTGTGGCAAGGGGAGGCTCCGGGACCCTTGGAAGCACCCCTCAGTGAGGAAGAGTTTTCGTCCCTGCTGGCCATGCTGCACGATTCCACGTGGCCTCACGCCTAGGACCAGGGAGGCCTCGGCTTCCCCACTCCCCATTCATTCAGACTTCCTTTTCTGAGAGGCAGTCCATTACAGGACAGCAAGGACGAGGAACAGGAAGCAAGGTCCATGCTCTAGAGGAAGACCGAGGCCCAAAGGAGCAACTGCCTCTTGGAAGGACAGAAGGGTGTTCCTCCCAGCCTCGTGGACGGAGCTCCATGGCATTCCCGATCGTCATCAATCGACTCAAGGCACCTGAAGGCATTAAGGACCCTGGGCTCTTTATACACTCCCCGACACCTGAGTGACCACTGGCAGGACACACACCGGCCATCCTCCCTGCCATCACCCTAGTCTCTGGCGCCAGGGAAACCCTGGCCCTGGCAGCGAACCCAAGAAAGGAAGAGAAGTTAGAGGACACCTCCCCCATGCCTTTGCCTCCTGATGAAGTGGAACATCCAATCTGCAGAAGCTGACCGTGTAGACCAACACAGCGTGCTACATATCTCCCCTGAGGGGGCCCAGGGAGGCCAAGCCATCCGGGCTGGGAGGGCTCGGAACCGGCCAAACGGGAAACAACCGCAGGCCCCCATGGCCCAGAGATCCTCTCCCAGCCAAAGTCCAGAATGCCCTGTGGACTTTGCCTGGCTTATTGCCCTGGAGCCTTTCCAGGGGACACAGCATGACAGTTCCGAGGACAAGCGTCAGTCTCAGAAGGCTTTCCAGAAATGAGGGGACCAATGTGGTTCTTTCCAAACATTAGCACTTCTTTTTTTTCCCTGTCTCTGGTTGGTGTCTATCGGCATGCCTCACTATGTACAATGTACTCTCGCTTCTCAGGAAGAAGGACGATATTCCCTGTCAGCGTCTTTGTGATCTTCCTTTGGCGGGGTCACTCCTCTCCCTTGCGAAAGGGAACTTTGAGGAAAACCATCCTGGATTTTCAAGGTCCATAGGACACTCCATTGACATAATAAACCTATCTTTGTCTCCCCACTACGGTGTCTGGTCGTGATTCATCCCGTTCCCCGAACGTTAGGGCATGCTTGCCCATCCTCAGAGCCTGGCGATGCTTTGTGGCCCGGGGATGGACTGTGGAATCCATCGGTATGCCCACGTGTAGCTGAGAGCTTCTGGCACAAAGAAACCCAAGAGGCTGCACCAACACTTCCTAGCAGTCTTCCCACTCCGCCTGCATGGATGGTGCCTTCTGTGCGAGCAATCTTCCAAGGGAT
The DNA here is from genome assembly GCF_964662115.1 of Mustela nivalis. Lineage (NCBI taxonomy): Eukaryota > Metazoa > Chordata > Mammalia > Carnivora > Mustelidae > Mustela > Mustela nivalis. The sequence goes on along the minus strand of NW_028135719.1, from coordinate 115,049 downwards.
GTAGATGGAGCGCAAGTGGAAGTCGTTCCCCACTCATTGTACCTGACCCCACTCTTCTCAGCGGAGGCCAAATTCACACGTAGGGAACATCATGGAGGGCAGGCAATGAATCACCGCCCCCCCCACCTTGCTTTTTGCCCCTGTCCTTCCTCCTTTTCTCTCTTTCCCTTTCTTCAGATCTCAGCCTATCGTTCCCTCTCCCTCTATCTCATTTTCTTTCACACATGGACACCTACAGATGTCCACACAGTCTCACGATAATGCTTATGCTTCTGAGAGTATGGGTACAGAACCTCTGGTGGAAAGGATGTGGTCAAAACCTTTTGTAGACTAAGGTGGGCATCGCCGGGTTACTTCCTCAGTTTTTTCTTCTGTCCCTACCTTTTTCCCATGTGCCTTGGTAAATGAGAGGTTGTGGATTTGATTTCTTGAGTCCACCCCTAAATCCCTGGCCAACACGTATGGGTTTCAAGTTGCAAGGAACCAAAGTAGTCTGACCTTGGTCACTTCCACCCAACTCGATCTCTGTCAGTATCCACATGCTCTTTTGCACTGATATATCTGTAGCCCCATGTTGCTACTTGCCTAGTTCCACAGGTGGGTCGCTGATATGTCTCTGTGGATGGATCTTGTGTTGGAAACCCTCCATATCTCACCAGCCCTAGTGGTTTGTTCTTCAGTTGGCTCTATGGACACATCTACCTTTGCTTTTGTAGACTGGGTGGAAGGTAGTGTCCCTCCCTCCCCGAACAGAGTGGGTTAGGATATCTGGAGAGTGCCTAGCCAAAGTGTCCTCGGGACAGACGGGGTTTGGGCTGTGTCTAGAGAAGCTAAGTGTCGGAATGGCTCTCTTGTCATGTTGGGAGGACCTCGGTCTCCTCTGATCGTGTTTGCAAGGTCTATGGACTCTTGGGGCTGGCCCCTCTGCACACATTATGTGGAGGGAAGAACGGGGCTGCAGCCACATTGGGATCCAAAGCCAGCCACAACAGATGCTCAAGTACGGACATGAGCCCTGGAGCCTGTCTTCTCCATGCGTGGCCAGTGCCATGCACATCAGTGAGGTCTCAAGCCTCTGGCAGATGTGCAACATGCAGCACCACTCTGGAAAATAGCTTGGCAGAGGAGATAGATGTCCATTGGAAGCTGGAGGAAGTCTGCCCGTTAGCGGGTTGTTACTCGTGGCCTTCGAGGCCAAGTCCCCAGGGCCTCTGATCTGTCAGGGCCTCTTCCTCCAGCTGTGCCAACCCTGGGATCCCTCAAAGAGAACGTCTCGCCCTGTGACAGAGATCACCCAAGCGGATTCGAGGTGCCAAAAACAGGATCCACGTGTCTGCGGGACATGGTCTCGGGGTTTCAACACTGCTCCTCGTCTTCTTGAGGGCCAGCTTCAGGAAGTGCCGGGAGACCACTTGCAACGTCAGGACAGCAATGTCTGGAAAAGCCACAGAGAGCTGCGCCGATGATCCACTGCCTTTGATAGGCTCCAGTCAGGACTCCGCCCTTGACTAGTGTGGGGGGTTTCTATATTCCTCAAACCTCTGTGCTCAGAAAACAGCGCCCAGGAAGTTCTAGGGCACCCTCTGTGGAGGCCCCCTGCCCACCTGTCTCCTTGTGCTGCAAGCCACCCTGGGGACAATCCTAGCCACGACAGCCACCAACTCCCTGGCCGGGAGATACCCTCGAGCTTCCAGAAGATGCGATTCCTCTCTTTCTGCAGATGCCGTTTCTTGACCGAAAGCCACTGGTTCCCCCGGGAAGGAAGCACAAGCACACGCTCTGACCCGCACACAACCCTACCATTAGGAAATGCTCTGGGATGCCGTCAGTCCTGCAAAAATGACTCCTTTCGCCGCCTCTTTCTACTGGGTTCTACTTGTCTCCGTGGGGTTCACCTCATGGAATTGCAGAGCCGAGTGAGCCAAAAGGCAAAGGGTGCGTCATTTGGTTCTCTGTGTCCCATTTTTTTTTGGGCCGCTGGTTGGCTGTCGGGTTGCTTGGTAGTTGTTCGGCCGATACGATAACTGGCCGTCTCTGGGAATCCACTGAAGCGGTCGACTGATGGCACATTCCATCTCATCTTCCTTTTAACCACAGATGGGACCACCACAATGTAAGCGGAGTTAGGTATATTGTATACACACACACACTCACCCACACACACACCCACACACACACACATGCACACACACACCAACACACACCAGCTTCAGAGGAGAGGCAACTTGGCCCTTCCGGTTTCCATTCTGCTTTGAATTGATCTAAATTTCTCCATCTGCTTCTCAGGTTCCTGCAGCTGGCTTCTCCTCCTAGGTCATTATTAAGTAGGGCTCTCCATGGAGAGCTCAAGCCTCTCTGGCTACGCCCTGCCAAGAGCAGGGAAGAATAGGAACACCAGGTGTAGCCTGTGGAAACGCAAAGTGATGGAGTCATCATAGCACAGACTATTTCTCTCTGGCAAAACTAGGGAGGCCTGAATCCGTCTCAGACGCCGGAGAGCGTTGATTCCCTTAGACCAGGACATGGTAGCATCTCCACTGGACTCAATCACTGCACGTTCACACGTCCCATGCCTTTCCTGCGAACGTGGGGCACCCTTGTCCCCACAGGCAGCTAAGGCTGTGGACCAATCCATTCCACATCCATGGCGATGGCTGGCTCGAAAACTTTCTTTTACATGCCTCCTATCTCAGCTGTCTGATCTCAGTGTCCTGGATGGATCCAAAGGGAAGTGTTGCTTCCAGAGCTGCCTGGGACCTGCCTGGGTGTCTTTGGAAACGGAATCCCCAATTGCGGAGGGCACAGAGACACCAATCCAGGTGGGTGACCAATCCCAATTGGCCGGGGAAGGTGAAGATACCAGGGCAATGAGCATATAATGTTTTGATTCAAGTAATACAAAAATCAGCAAACATAAAAACAAAGGGGAGAAAAGGAAAGCTGTCCAATGAAACATGACCGACTTACCGATAAAGACACAATACACGTAAGCAGTGGAAAGAAAGATCGAAAGCCATGTGATGCAATAGAAGGGAACTTAATTACGAGGCTGGTCTTGGGTTGCCAAAGGGGACTCGCGTCCCACACACACATGTCACAATCTGAAACAAGGGTGGAAAGGCCTTCACCGGGTCCAGTCCTAGACACAGTCCCAGATGGGACATTATCGAAGGACCAAAACTGAGGCAAAGAGAAAGCTATGAAAAGCTTTATACTATGCAGAGCATTAGAAGTCAGACCGACCGGCCAGGGGAACGAGACAGAGACGAAGTGTACGTTATGCAATGCTTTATTCAATGCTCAGCATCGGAAGTCAGACTGACCGGCGAGGGCCGCCTCCGAAGAGGACGACCCCGCCCCGATCTAACAGGCTGGATTTATAGAGCATAACCGCAGACCTCAAGGCTCTTGGCTTCTGTGGTTAGGGCGTTTACTGCCAGAACCGATTCCAGGAACTGATCGCAGGAACCATTGGGGCATTGATTCCCGGAATGAAGTCCGTGGATGAAAATAACAGTATGGCTACCTAGGCAATTTGGAGTCGCTCTGGCTAAGCAGGCCCTAATAGTTAAACAGGTTTGAACATTAAATCGGCCCTAACAGTCCCCAGAGTCTCAACCGCACTGGTCGATGTCAGGGCTGTCATCCTGGAGACAAGCTGGCAGGAGTGGGAGAGGCACTTTCCATGCAGAGGAGGGTGGGGCGGGCACATCCACCTGCCCAGGTGCAGCTCTCGGCTCAGGTGGTCCTGAAGTCCTGCTGAACACCTCTTCTCCCAAAGTTCGGAACCACTGAAGGCAGGGCTTCACTTCGACAGCAGCTGTCCAAGTGATTGGGGGTGGGCCATCCTAGGCTTTGATCAGTCGCACGCTCCCAGGTCCTGCCCAGTCGAGCGGCCAGTGCTCTGGGACCCGAGGTACTGCAGCGGCATGGCTCCCACCAGCAAATCAAGGAGTAAGTTCCCCTCAGAGGCCCTGCTCCCCGCTTGTTTTCCCCAAAGTCCCCTGTTACTTTCCGGGCTTCAGGACATTAAGAGGGGCACATGCTGGTAGGTTCTGATCCACAGAGGATTGGGGTAAGGGGATCGAGAGAGGCTTGCCCATGGCCGCCGTCAGAAACATAACTGAAGTCGGTGGCCAGGAGTCCCAACTAGAGTCCCGCTTGGGAAAATAGGCAAGCTAGATCTCAGGGGGTAGAGTATGGGTCGAGTTTCGGCACCTCGTTCAGGTGGAAGTGACAAAAATGGAACTTTCACCTCCAACGCGGCAGCACTCGGCGGGATGTACTGTCGGATTTTTCCTGGCTGTTTCTTAGGAGCAGTGGGGTCCTCTTTGCTCCTCCTCAGGTGCTTTCCTCCCTCAATCCCCCCGCGGGTCTCCTCATTCATTGGCATGCCATCACATGGCTCAGGACTGGTTGGTATCTCCCTAGTCCCTGGACTATCACCCGTTCCCACAGGCAGAGGGTAGGGTGCCAAGGCCCCTATCGAGCAGGCTCTCCAGTGAATTCGTGTGTGGATAAGGGACAATAATCTCCGGCCTGGGAATGGGTGGACAGGGCAGAAAGGGAAGAGCTGAGGCGGCACAGCCACTTCGCATGCCTAGGCAATCCTTCCTACTCCAGTGGCCATTTTCCCTGCAACAGGCACACTCCCACCAGGATCCCGACGGAGGCGGCTTCTTTTGAGGCCATGGCAGAAAGAGGCTCTGCAGGCCTTGTTCCAGGAGAACCGGTACCCTGGCATCACCACCAGAGAACGACTGGCCCAAGAGCTAGACATTGCCGAGTCCAGGATCCAGGTAGGCTTGAGCTTCTCTTTCATTCTCCCTGGGGCACAAGTTGTGGACACTATGTGGCTGAAGCCAGTGTATGTCAATCTCCATATAAAGCTGGGAGCTCAGTTGCTTTGGGTCCTCTTTGGGCATTCCCGGGGATCCCATGCCCTTTGACGACATTGAAGGCATTCGGTCTAAGAACACGGGGACCACTGGTTGGCATTGCCCGGGCACACCAACGGGTCAACACATCCAGGCCGACTTCCCTTAGAAATCATTTGCCCAGACTTATCGTGTGGACCACCCAAAACTCTCTGAGACTTTAGGTATGAGGGACACAAAAAAATGGAAGATACGGAGGCAGCCAGATGATAGACATAGAGATAGAGGCAGATGATGTACATTCAGATACAGATACAGATAGATCCCGTTCACCAGTGCTGCCTGAACGTCAGTTCCTCTTTTGCCACTTAGGTTTGGTTCCAGAATGAGCGCACGAGACAGCTCAGGCGGAGCCGATTGGCACCTGCAAACTCCCAAGTGGAAGGGCCGTCGTGTGGACAGGAACAGCCTGCAGCTTGGACTGCAGGTGAGTCCCCAGCCTACCAAACGGGTCTCTTCTGGAGCTTTTCCTTAACGCAGGAACGGGTCTGCGTGGGCTTGTCAAGGGTTTGGCCTGAGGGCTTTGGAAAGGAACCCACGTTACCTTGTTGGGTTCCCAGCGATGGACACTGTGTTTATACCGACTCTTGGGCGAGTGCATTCTTTCTGGACAGAAAGGCTTTGAGTATTCTTGTCCTAAAAGTGCCAGGAAGGACAGAGTCCTTTTCTTGGGTCACCTCAGGCTTGAGAGGCAAGTGCTGGCTTGTGTGGGTGGCTCCATGCTGACCTCATGGACTCAGGGAAGGTGAAGATATTAGGAAAATGTAAAAGCAGAAGCAAACACACACACACACACACACACTCCCATTCACACACCCACCCACACTTTCACACACACACAGGCACACATGGACACCAACTTCCCTTCCACACCGATGTGCCTTGGCTCCCAACCCTTCTTTCTACCTCTTTTCTCTTTTCAGAACGTTTCCCAAAGGAGGGCAGGAGAAAACGGACCGCCATTTCTCCATGCCAAACAAGTCTCCTCCTTCAAGCCTTTGAGACGAACCCATTTCCCTGCATTTCCACCAGAGAACACCTGGCCAGACTCACAGGACTCCCGGAATCCCGCATTCAGGTACATTTGCGGAGGGTGTCTGTGAACTGCTGAATGTGCAGGGGAGAGTGGCCCCTGAGACATTCCTAGAGAAACGTGGGCTCGTTGGGGTTATCCACGTGTCCCAGTGCGTGGGCAGTAGGGGGAGAGCATGGACCTTGCAAGGGAGGGACTGCACATAAGCAGAATGTGTCAGCCGAAATGGGGATAGTAGGGGAGAACATGAAGGTGAGGTGGCAGTGCCCATGTGTGTAGAAATGGTGCGTGGACATGAGTGGGAAAACGGAAAAGTTGCCACCTCTCTTTAGGTCATGCAAAGTGTCAGTGCTTCAAAGGCTTGGGGGCGCTCTCCATGTGGCCCCCAGCATTTCCTGAGTGTGTGTGGGCTTGCCTACCTGTGAGTGGACACGTGGTCTTCAGTGTCCTAGGACTCAGCACCCCCCCCAAGGCGGGAATGGATCCTGCTCACAAGCCACACCTTTTCTGGATAACCTAATCATCTAGGATTATCGGCCATCATATTCTTGGCCTGGTGGGGGAGAGGTCCCAGGGGAGGCCCAGTTGAGCAGGCTTGGTCTCCCTGAGCTCCAGAGAGACAGGTTTCTAGTTAAGTACATGGAAACAGCTTTATGGTCAATGGAAGTAGACTCTCCGCAAGGCACTCCTTTGGGGCCAGAGCCCGTGAGCCTTTTTTAAGGAGGCATGTATGGGACTGGAGCCTAACAAGTCTTGTCACTGTAAAGAGGGGAGGCTCAGCGTGCTCGTTCCTGAGAACCCCCATCTCCTCCAGCCAGCGGAGGAGACAGAGAGGCAAGTCAAACGCGGGTGTGGTTGATTTGGACTCCTGGCGGTCTATGACTTCCCCTGGGGGCCCAAGACCTGTGCCTGTAGACGGAGTGTGTCGATGTGAGGCCAGTTCAGCACTTGCGCTGAAGGCCTCCAAGGCAGAGGAGGTGGTTTGCCCTTGGGGTCACACGAATCGGACACTGGGGGTCAAATGCTGAGGGACGCTTGGAGGACTTGGAGTAGGCTGGGCAAGGAGGGCAGGTGGTCATCGAAGTCTTGGTCCCAAGACTCAAGGAATGGCTGGTCAGGAAGCTGCAATGGCAAACAAAGAGAGCGCTAGGCAGGGACCAGGCAGAGCACTACAGAGGGGAATTAAGCAAAGCAGAGCATAGCAGAACTGAGCGGCTGCCATTGCATCCAGTCAAGTGGGAATCCCGTCCAGACCAGGTGTCCACAGTTGCCTGGGACTTGCCCCTACTTCACAAGGACCAGGTGAAAGGAGTGAACCGAGCTGCCCTGAGATTCAGAGCAACAGACCTGGCCTTCTCCCGGAGCGATCCCACACAGGGGAAGGGGCAAGCCAAAGTGGTATCTGTCACTTCTGATTCTCATGTCCGCAACCCCTCTTCTCTGTCCCAGGTCTGGTTCCAGAACAGAAGAGCTCGGCACCCAGGGCAGAGCAGAAGTGGCCCTGCGAATGACCAGGCGGCAAACCAGGAAGCCAGTCCTCACCTGACCATTCCAGGGGACCCAGGCCCCCAGCCCGGTGTCCTCGGATGCTCTCAGCTTCTGGCTCCTTCCAATCCTCTGGGAAGCATGCAGGCTTTTGGGGCAGCGACCCTTCCTGTCCTCTCCATGGGCTTTGCCCCCCTGGTGTCTTGTGGGGGCCCTGTGAGCCAGGCCGTGGGGGCCACTATGGCCCCGCATACCCAAGCCTGGCAGGGAGGAAGCAACTCTCCCACTCCTCAAGCCATGAGGAACCATTCCATGATGGGACCGACTCAGGGAGTGTGCCTTTCAGCTCGCCACACCCGTCTTTGTCCCCTGATGCAAGGGGAATGCCAGCGGCAACAGGAGCACCCTGGCTTGGCACCCGTGCCCTTCCACGGCTATCCCCTGCCTCCAGATGACAATCCTTGCCAACCAGTGCAGGAGGCAGGGCCAATGGGTAGTCACAATGCCCCACAGTGGTTGGGGGAGCGGTCCCGACTTCTCGGGAGCACAGGACAGGCTCGGATGCAGCAGCAGGGCAGCCTGCACACGCTGAGATCCCTGGCTGGCGGTGGCAGGCACCCCCTGCTGCTGGGCTCCCTAGTGCACTGGACCCACAGCTCCCACCTTCTGCAGAAGCCTCACGTTTCTTAGAGGAGCTTCTATCAGCCACAGAGAGGGAGGAAGACACACAGCTTTTTCCGAGTGGGCATCTGTGGCAAGGGGAGGCTCCGGGACCCTTGGAAGCACCCCTCAGTGAGGAAGAGTTTTCGTCCCTGCTGGCCATGCTGCACGATTCCACGTGGCCTCACGCCTAGGACCAGGGATGCCTCGGCTTCCCCACTCCCCATTCATTCAGACTTCCTTTTCTGAGAGGCAGTCCATTGCAGGACAGCAAGGACGAGGAACAGGAAGCAAGGTCCATGCTCCAGAGGAAGACCGAGGCCCAAAGGAGCAACTGCCTCTTGGAAGGACAGAAGGGTGTTCCTCCCAGCCCCGTGGACGGAGCTCCATGGCATTCCCGATCGTCATCAATCGACTCAAGGCACCTGAAGGCATTAAGGACCCTGGGCACTTTATACACTCCCCGACACCTGATTGACCACTGGCAGGACACACACAGGCCATCCTCCCTGCCTTCACCCTAGACTCTGGCGCCAGGGAAACCCTGGCCCTGGCAGCGAACCCAAGCAAGGAAGAGAAGTTAGAGCACACTTCCCCCATGCCTTTGCCTCCTGATGAAGTGGAACATCCAATCTGCAGAAGCTGACCGTGTAGACCAACACAGCGTGCTACATATCTCCCCTGAGGGGGCCCAGGGAGGCCAAGCCATCCGGGCTGTGAGGGCTCGGAACCGGCCAAACGGGAAACAACCGCAGGCCCCCATGGCCCAGAGATCCTCTCCCAGCCAAAGTCCAGAATGCCCTGTGGACTTTGCCTGGCTTATTGCCCTGGAGCCTTTCCAGGGGACACAGCATGACAGTTCCGAGGGCAACCGTCAGACTCAGAAGGCATTCCAGAAGTGAGGGGACCAATGTGGTTCTTTCCAGAACCTTTGCACTTCTTTTTTTTCCCTGTCTCTGGTTGGTGTCTATCGGCGTGCCTCACTATGTACAATGTACTCTCGCTTCTCAGGAAGAAGGACGATATTCCCTGTCAGCGTCTTTGTGATCTTCCTTTGGCGGGGTCACTCCTCTCCCTTGCGACAGGGAACTTTGAGGAAAACCATCCTGGATTTTCAAGGTCCATGGGACACTCCATTGACATAATAAACCTATCTTTGTCTCCCCACTACGGTGTCTGGTCGTGATTCATCCCGTTCCCCGAACGTCCGGGCATGCTTGCCCATCCTCAGAGCCTGGCGATGCTTTGTGGCCCGGGGATGGACTGTGGAAGCCATCGGCATGGCTTCTGGCACAGAGAAACCCAAGAGGCTGCACCAACACTTCCTAGCAGTCTTCCCACTCCGCCTGCATGGATGGTGCCTTCTGTGCAAGCAATCTTCCAAGGGATGTAGGTGTAGCGCAAGTGGAAGTCGTTCCCCACTCATTGTACCTGACCCCACTCTTCTCAGCGGAGGCCAAATTCACACGTAGGGAACATCATGGAGGGCAGGCAATGAATCACCGCCCCCCCACCTAGCTTTTTTTTGCCCCTGTCCTTCCTCCTTTTCTCTCTTTCCCTTTCTTCAGATCTGAGCCTATCGTTCCCTCTCCCTCTATCTCATTTTCTTTCACACATGGACACCTACAGATGTCCACACAGTCTCACGATAATGCTTATGCTTCTGAGAGTAATGGTACAGAACCTCTGGTGGAAAGGATGTGGTCAAAACCTTTTGTAGACTAAGGTGGGCATCGCCGGGTTATTTCCTCAGTTTTTTCTTCTGTCCCTACCTCTTTCCCATGTGCCCTGGGAAATGAGAGGTTGTGGATTTGGTTTCTTGAGTCCACCTCTAAATCTATGGCCAACACGTATGGGTTCCAAGTTGCAAGAAACCAAAGTAGTCTGACTTTGGTCACTTCCACCCAACTCTATTCTCTGTATCCACATGCTCTTTTGCACTGATATATCTGTAGCCCCATGTTGCTACTTGCCTAGTTCCACAGGTGTGTCGCTGATATGTCTCTGTGGATGGATCTTGTGTTGGAAACCCTCCATATCTAACCAGCGCTAGTGGTTTGTTCTTCAGTTGGCTCTATGGACACATCTACCTTTGCTTTTGTAGACTGGGTGGAGGGTAGTGTCCCTCCCTCCCAGAACAGAGTGGGTTACGATATCTGGAGAGTGCCTAGCCAAAGTGTCCTCGGGATAGACCCGGTTTGGGCTGTGTCTAGAGAAGCTACATGTCGGAATGGCTCTCTTGACGTGTTGGGAGGACCTCGGTCTCCTCTGATCGTGTTTGCAAGGTCTATGGACTCTTGGGGCTGGCCCCTCTGCACACATGATGTGGAGGGAAGAACGGGGCTGCAGCCACATTGGGATCCAAAGCCAGCCACAACAGATGCTCAAGTACGGACATGAGTCCTGGAGCCTGTCCTCTCCATGCGTGGCCAGTGCCATGCACATCAGTGAGGTCTCAAGCCTCTGGCAGATGTGCAACATGCAGCACCACTCTGGAAAAGAGCTTGGCAGAGGAGATAGATGTCAATTGGAAGCTGGAGGAAGTCTGCCCGTTAGCGGGTTGTTACTCGTGGCCTTGGAGGCCAAGTCCCCAGGGCCTCTGATCTGTCAGGGCCTCTTCCTCCAGCTGTGCCAACCCTGGGATCCCTCAAAGAGAACGTCTCGCCCTGTGACAGAGATCACCCAAGCGGATTCGAGGTGCCAAAAACAGGATCCACGTGTCTGCGGGACATGGTCTCGGGGATTCAACACTGCTCCTCGTCTTCTTGAGGGCCAGCTTCAGGAAGTGCCGGGAGACCACTTGCAACGTCAGGACAGCAATGTCTGGAAAAGCCACAGAGAGCTGCGCCGATGATCCGCTGCCTTTGATAGGCTCCAGTCAGGACTCCGCCCTTGACTAGTGTGGGGGGTTTGTGCATTCCTCAAACCTCTGTGCTCAGAAAACAGCGCCCAGGAAGTTCTAGGGCACCCTCTGTGGAGGCCCCCTGCCCACCTGTCTCCTCGTGCTGCAAGCGACCCCAGCGACAAGCCTAGCCATGAGAGCCACCAACTCCCTGGCCGGGGAGATACCCTCGAGCTTCCAGAAGATGCGATTCCTCTCTTTCTGCAGATGCCGTTTCTTGACCGAAAGCCACTGGTTCCCCCGGGAAGGAAGCACAAGCACACGCTCTGACCCGCACACAACCCTACCATTAGGAAATGCTCTGGGACTGCCGTCAGTCCTGCAAAAATGACTCCTTTCGCCGCCTCTTTCTACTGGGTTCTACTTGTCTCTGTGTGGTTCACCACATGGAATTGCAGAGCCGAGTGAGCCAAAAGGCAAAGGGTGCGTCATTTGGTTCTCTGTGTCCCATTTCCTTTTGGGCCGCTGGTTGGCTGTCGGGTTGCTTGGTAGTTGCCCGGCCGATTCGATAACTGGCCGTCTCTGGGAATCCACTGAAGCGGTCGACTGATGGCACATTCCATCTCATCTTCCTTTTAACCACAGATGGGACCACCAAAATGTAAGCGGAGTTAGGTATATTGTATACACACACACACTCACCCACACACACACCCACACACACACACATGCACACACACACCAACACACACCAGCTTCAGAGGAGAGGCAACTTGGCCCTTCCGGTTTCCATTCTGCTTTGAATTGATCTTAATTTCTCCATCTGCTTCTCAGGTTCCTGCAGCTGGCTTCTCCTCCTAGGTCATTATTAAGTAGGGCTCTCCATGGAGAGCTCAAGTCTCTCTGGCTACGCCCTGCCCAGAGCAGGGAAGAATAGGAACACCAGGTGTAGCCTGTGGAAACGCAAAGTGATGGAGTCATCATAGCACAGACTATTTCTCTCTGGCAAAACTAGGGAGGCCTGAATCCGTCTCAGACGCCGGAGAGTGTTGATTCCCTTAGACCAGGACATGGTAGCATCTCCACTGGACTCAATTACTGCACGTTCACACGTCCCATGCCTTTCCTCCGAACGTGGGGCACCCTTGTCCCCACAGGCAGCTAAGGCTGTGGACCAATCCATTCCACATCCATGGCGATGGCTGGCTCGAAATCTTTCTCTTACATGCCTCCTATCTCAGCTGTCTGATCTCAGTGTCCTGGATGGATCCAAAGGGAAGTGTTGCTTCCAGAGCTGCCTGGGACCTGCCTGGGTGTCTTTGGAAACGGAATCCCCAATTGCGGAGGGCACAGAGACACCAAGCCAGGTGGGTGACCAATCCCAATTGGCCGGGGAAGGTGAAGATACCAGGGCAATGAGCATATAATGTTTTGATTCAAGTAATACAAAAATCAGCAAACATAAAAACAAAGGGGAGAAAAGGAAAGCTGTCCAATGAAACATGACCGACGTACCGATAAGGACACAGTACACGTAAGCAGTGGAAAGAAAGATCGAAAGCCATGTGATGCAATAGAAGGGAACTTAATTACGAGGCTGGTCTTGGGTTGCCAAAGGGGACTCGCGTCCCACACAGACATGTCACAATCTGAAACAAGGGTGGAAAGGCCTTCACCGGGTCCAGTCCTAGACACAGTCCCGGATGGGGTGCATTATCGAAGGACCAAGACTGAGGCAAAGAGAAAGTTATGAAAAGCTTTATACTATGCAGAGCATTAGAAGTCAGACCGACCGGCCAGGGGATCGAGACAGAGATGAAGTGTACGTTATGCAATGCTTTATTCAATGCTCAGCATCGGAAGTCAGACTGACTGGCGAAAGCCGCCTCCGAAGAGGACGACCCCGCCCCGATCTAACAGGCTAGATTTATAGAGCATAACCGCAGAACTCAAGGCTCTTGGCTTCTGTGGTTAGGGCGTTTACTGCCAGAACCGATTCCAGGAACTGATCGCAGGAACCATTGGGGCATTGATTCCAGGAATGAAGTCCGTGGATGAAAATAACAGTATGGCTACCTAGGCAATTTGGAGTCGCTCTGGCTAAGCAGGCCCTAAGAGTTAAACAGGTTTGAACATTCAATCGGCCCTAACAGTCCCCAGAGTCTCAACCGCACTGGTCGATGTCAGGGCTGTCATCCTTGAGACAAGCTGGCGGGAGTGGGAGAGGCACATTCCATGCAGAGGAGGGTGGGGCGGGCACATCCACCTGCCCAGGTGCAGCTCTCGGCTCAGGTGGTCCTGAAGTCCTGCTGAACACCTCTTCTCCCAAAGTTCGGAACCACTGAAGGCAGGGCTTCACTTCAACAGCAGCTGTCCAAGTGATTGGGGGTGGGCCATCCTAGGCTTTGATCAGTCGCACGCTCCCAGGTCCTGCCCAGTCGAGCGGCCAGTGCTCTGGGACCCGAGGTACTGCAGCGGCATGGCTCCCACCAGCAAATCAAGGAGTAAGTTCCCCTCAGAGGCCCTGCTCCCCGCTTGTTTTCCCCAAAGTCCCCTGTTACTTTCCGGGCTTCAGGACATAAAGAGGGGCACATGCTGGAAGGTTCTGATCCACAGAGGATTGGGGGAAGGGGATCGAGAGAGGCTTGCCCATGGCCGCCGTCAGAAACAAAACTGACGTCGGTGGCCAGAAGTCCCAACTAGAGTCCCGCTTGGGAAAATAGGCAAGCTAGATCTCAGGGGGTAGAGTATGGGTCGAGTTTCGGCACCTCGTTCAGGTGGAAGTGACAAAAATGGAACTTTCACCTCCAACGTGGTAGCACTCGGCGGGATGTACTGTCGGATTTTTCCTGGCTGTTTCTTAGGAGCATTGGGGTCCTCTTTGCTCCTCCTCAGGTGCTTTCCTCCCTCACTCCCCCCGCGGGTCTCCTCATTCATTGGCATGCCATCACATGGCTCAGGACTGGTTGGTATCTCCCTAGTCCCTGGACTATCACCCTTTCCCACGGGCAGAGGGTAGGGTGCCAAGGCCCCTATCGAGCAGGCTCTCCAGTAAATTCGTGTGTGGATAAGGGACAATAATCTCCGGCCTGGGAATGGGTGGACAGGGCAGAAAGGGAAGAGCTGAGGCGGCACAGCCACTTCGCATGCCTAGGCAATCCTTCCTACTCCAGTGGCCATTTTCCCCGCAACAGGCACACTCCCACCAGGATCCCGACGGAGGCGGCTTCTTTTGAGGCCATGGCAGAAAGAGGCTCTGCAGGCCTTGTTCCAGCAGAACCGGTACCCTGGCATCACCACCAGAGAACGACTGGCCCAAGAGCTAGACATTGCCGAGTCCAGGATCCAGGTAGGCTTGAGCTTCTCTTTCATTCTCCCTGGGGCAAAAGTTGTGGACACTATGTGGCTGAAGCCAGTGTATGTCAATCTCCATATCCAGCTGGGAGCTCAGTTGCTTTGGGTCCTCTTTGGGCATTCCCGGGGACCCCATGCCCTTTGACGTCATTGAAGGCATTCGGTCTAAGAACACGGGGACTACTTGTTGGCATTGCCCGGGCACACCAACGGGTCAACATATCCAGGCCGACTTCCCTTAGAAATCATTTGCCCAGACTTATCGTGTGGCCCACACAAAACTCTCTGAGACTTTAGGTATGAGGGACACAAAGGAATGGAAGATACGGAGGCAGCCAGATGATAGACATAGAGATAGAGGCAGATGATGTACATTCAGATACAGATACAGATAGATCCAGTTCACCAGTGCTGCCTGAACGTCAGTTCCTCTTTTGCCACTTAGGTTTGGTTCCAGAATGAGCGCACGAGACAGCTCAGTCAGAGCCGATTGGCACCTGCAAACTCCCAAGTGGAAGGGTCGTCGTGTGGACAGGAACAGCCTGCAGCTTGGACTGCAGGTGAGTCCCCAGCCTACCAAACGGGTCTCTTCTGGAGCTTCTCCTTCACGCAGGAACGGGTCTGCGTGGGCTTGTCAAGGGTTTGGCCTGAGGGCTTTGGAAAGGAACCCACGTTACCTTGTTGGGTTCCCAGCGATGGACACTGTGTTTATACCGACTCTTGGGAGAGTGCATTCTTTCTGGACAGAAAGGCTTTGAGTATTCTTGTCCTAAAAGTGCCAGGAAGGACAGAGTCCTTTTCTTGGGTCACCTCAGGCTTGAGAGGCAAGTGCTGGCTTGTGTGGGTGGCTCCATGCTGACCTCATGGACTCAGGGAAGGTGAAGATATTAGGAAAATGTAAAAGCAGAAGCAAACACACACACACACACACACACTCCAATTCACACACACACCCACACTTTCACACACACAGGCACACACGGACACCAACTTCCCTTTCCACACCGATGTGCCTTGGCTCCAGCCCTTCTTTCTACCTCTTTTCTCTTTTCAGAACGTTTCCCAAAGGAGGGCAGGAGAAAACGGACCGCCATTTCTCCATGCCAAACAAGTCTCCTCCTTCAAGCCTTTGAGACGAACCCATTTCCCTGCATTTCCACCAAGAACACCTGGCCAGACTCACAGGACTCCCGGAATCCCGCATTCAGGTACATTTGCGGAGGGTGTCTGTGAACTGCTGAATGTGCAGGGGAGAGTGGCCCCTGAGACATTCCTAGAGAAACGTTGGCTCGTTGGGGTTATCCACGTGTCCCAGTGCGTGGGCAGTAGGGGGAGAGCATGGACCTTGCAAGGGATGGACTGCACATAAGCAGAATGTGTCAGCCGAAATGGGGATAGTAGGGGAGAACATGAAGGTGAGGTGGCTGTGCCCGTGTGTGTAGAAATGGTGCGTGGACATGAGTGGCTAAACGGAAAACTTGCCACCTCTCTTTAGGTCATGCAAAGTGTCAGTGCTTCAAAGGCTTGGGGGCGCTCTCCATGTGGCCCCCAGCATTTCCTGAGTGTGTGTGGGCTTGCCTACCTGTGAGTGGACACGTGGTCTTCAGTGTCCTGGGACTCAGCACCCCCCCCAAGGCGGGAATGGATCCTGCTCACAAGCCACACCTTTTCTGGATAACCTAATCATCTAGGATTATCGGCCCTCGGATTCTTGGCCTGGTGGGGGAGAGGTCCCAGGGGAGGCCCAGTTGAGCAGGCTTGGTCTCCCTGAGCTCCAGAGAGACAAGTTTCTAGTTAAGTACATGGAAACAGCTTTATGGTCAATGGAAGTAGACTCTCCGCAAGGCACTCCTTTGGGGCCAGAGCACGTGAGCCTTTTTTAAGGAGGCATGTATGGGCCTGGAGCCTGACAAGTCTTGTCACTGTAAAGAGGGGAGGCTCAGCGTGCTCGTTCCTGAGAACCCCCATCTCCTCCAGCCAGCGGAGGAGACAGAGAGTCAAGTCAAACGCGGGTGTGGTTGATTTGGACTCCTGGCTGTCTATGACTACCCCTGGGGGCCCAAGACCTGTGCCTGTAGACGGAGTGTGTCGATGTGAGGCCAGTTCAGGACTTGGGCTGAAGGCCTCCAAGGCCGAGGAGGTGGTTTGCCCTTGGGGTCACACGAATCGGACACTGGGGGTCAAATGCTGAGGGACGCTTGGAGGACTTGGAGTAGCCTGGGCAATAGGGCAGGTGGTCATCGAAGTCTTGGTCCCAAGACTCAAGGAATGGCTGGTCAGGAAGCTTCAATGGGCAAACAAAGAGAGTGCTAGGCAGGGACCAGGCAGAGCACTACAGAGGGCAGTTAAGCAAAGCAGAGCATAGCAGAACTGAGCGGCTGCCATTGCATCCAGTCAACTTGGAATCCCGTCCAGACCAGGTGTCTCGACTTGCCGCTCCTTCACAAGGACCAGGTGAAAGGAGTGAACCAAGCTGCCCTGAGATTCAGAGCAACAGACTTGGCCTTCTCCCGGAGAGATCCCACACAGGGGAAGGGGCAAGCCAAAGTGGTATCTGTCACTTCTGATTCTCATGTCCGCAACCCCTCTTCTCTGTCCCAGGTCTGGTTCCAGAACAGAAGAGCTCGGCACCCAGGGCAGAGCAGAAGTGGCCCTGCGAATGACCGGGCGGCAAACCAGGAAGCCAGTCCTCACCTGACCATTCCAGGGGACCCAGGCCCCCAGCCCGGTGTCCTCGGATGCTCTCAGCTTCTGGCTCCTTCCAATCCTCTGGGAAGCATGCAGGCTTTTGGGGCAGCGACCCTTCCTGTCCTCTCCATGGGCTTTGCCCCCCTGGTTTCTTGTGGGGGCCCTGTGAGCCAGGCCGTGGGGGCCACTATGGCCGCGCATACCCAAGCCTGGCAGGGAGGAAGCAACTCTCCCACTCCTCAAGCCATGAGGAACCATTCCATGATGGGACCGACTCAGGGAGTGTGTCTTTCAGCTCGCCACACCCGTCTTTGTCCCCTGACGCAAGGGGAATGCCAGCGGCAACAGGAGCACCCTGGCTTGGCACCCGTGCTCTTCCACGGCTATCCCCTGCCTCCAGATGACAATCCTTGCCAAGCAGTGCAGGAGGCAGGGCCCATGGGTAGTCACTATGCCCCGCATTGGTTGGGGGAGCGGTCCCGACTTCTCGTGAGCACAGGACAGGCTCCGGATGCAGCAGCTGGGCAGCCTGCACACGCTGAGATCCCTGGCTGGCGGTGGCAGGCACCCCCTGCTGCTGGGCTCCCTAGTGCACTGGACCCACAGCTCCCACCTTCTGCAGAAGCCTCACGTTTCTTAGAGGAGCTTCTATCAGCCACAGAGAGGGAGGAAGACACACAGCCTTTTCCGAGTGGGCATCTTTGGCAAGGGGAGGCTCCGGGACCCTTCGAAGCACCCCTCAGTGAGGAGGAGTTTTCGTCCCTGCTGGCCATGCTGCACGATTCCACGTGGCCTCACGCCTAGGACCAGGGAGGCCTCGGCTTCCCCACTCCCCATTCATTCAGACTTCCTTTTCTGAGAGGCAGTCCATTACAGGACAGCAAGGACGAGGAACAGGAAGCAAGGTCCATGCTCCAGAGGAAGACCGAGGCCCAAAGGAGCAACTGCCTCTTGGAAGGACAGAAGGGTGTTCCGCCCAGCCCCGTGGACGGAGGTCCATGGCATTCCCGATCGTCATCAATCGACTCAAGGCACCTGAAGGCATTAAGGACCCTGGGCTCTTTATACACTCCCCGACACCTGATTGACCACTGGCAGGACACACACAGGCCATCCTCCCTGCCATCACCCTGGACTCTGGCGCCAGGGAAACCCTGGCCCTGGCAGCGAACCCAAGAAAGGAAAAGAAGTTAGAGGACACCTCCCCCATGCCTTTGCCTCCTGATGAAGTGGAACATCCAATCTGCAGAAGCTGAACGTGTAGACCAACACAGCGTGCTACATATCTCCTCTGAGGGGGCCCAGGGAGGCCAAGCCATCCGGGCTGGGAGGGCTCGGAACCGGCCAAACGGGAAACAACCGCAGGCCCCCATGGCCCAGAGATCCTCTCCCAGCCAAAGTCCAGAATGCCCTGTGGACTTTGCCTGGCTTATTGCCCTGGAGCCTTTCCAGGGGACACAGCATGACAGTTCCGAGGGCAACCGTCAGACTCAGAAGGCATTCCAGAAGTGAGGGGACCAATGTGATTCTTTCCAAACTTTAGCACTTCTTTTCTTTCCCTGTCTCTGGTTGGTGTCTATCGGCGTGCCTCACTATGTACAATGTACTCTCGCTTCTCAGGAAGAAGGATGATATTCCCTGTCAGCGTCTTTGTGATCTTCCTTTGGCGAGGTCACTCCTCTCTCTTGCGAAAGGGAACTTTGAGGAAAACCATCCTGGATTTTCAAGGTCCATGGGACACTCCATTGACATAATAAACCTGTCTTTGTCTCCCCACTACGGTGTCTGGTCGTGATTCATCCCGTTCCCTGAACGTTAGGGCATGCTTGCCCATCCTCAGAGCCTGGCGATGCTTGTGGCCCGGGGATGGACTGTGGAATCCATCGGCATGCCCACGTGTAGCTGAGAGCTTCTGGCACAGAGAAACCTAAGAGGCTGCACCAACACTTCCTAGCAGTCTTCCCACTCCGCCTGCATGGATGGTGCCTTCTGTGCAAGCAATCTTCCAAGGGATGTAGGTGGAGCGCAAGTGGAAGTCGTTCCCCACTCACTGTACCTGACCCCACTCTTCTCAGCGGAGGCCAAATTCACACGTATAGAACATCATGGAGGGCAGGCAATGAATCACCGCCCCCCCCACCTTGCTTTTTGCCCCTGTCCTTCCTCCTTTTCTCTCTTTCCCTTTCTTCAGATCTCAGCCTATCGTTCCCTCTCCCTCTATCTCATTTTCTTTCACACATGGACACCTACAGATGTCCACACAGTCTCACGATAATGCTTATGCTTCTGAGAGTATGGGTACAGAACCTCTGATGGAAAGGATGTGGTCAAAACCTTTTGTAGACTAAGGTGGGCATCGCCGGGTTATTTCCTCAGTTTTTTCTTCTGTCCCTACCTTTTTCCCATGTGCCTTGGGAAATGAGAGTTTGTGGATTTGATTTCTTGAGTCCACCCCTAAATCCATGGCCAACACGTATGGGTTTCAAGTTGCAAGGAACCAAAGTAGTCTGACCTTGGTCACTTCCACCCAACTCGATCTCTGTCAGTATCCACATGCTCTTTTGCACTGATATATCTGTAGCCCCATGTTGCTACTTGCCTAGTTCCACAGTTGGGTCGCTTATGTCTCTGTGGATGGATCTTGTGTTGGAAACCCTCCATATCTCACCAGCTCTAGTGGTTTGTTCTTCAGTTGGCTCTATGGACACATCTACCTTTGGTTTTGTAGACTGGGTGGAAGGTAGTGTCCCTCCCTCCCCGAACAGAGTGGGTTAGGATATCTGGAGAGTGCCTAGCCATAGTGTCCTCGGGACAGACGGGGTTTGGGCTGTGTCTAGAGAAGCTACGTGTCGGAATGGCTCTCTTGTCGTGTTGGGAGGACCTCGGTCTCCTCTGATCGTGTTTGCAAGGTCTATGGACTCTTGGGGCTGGCCCCTCTGCACACATGATGTGGAGGGAAGAACGGGGCTGCAGCCACATTGGGGTCCAAAGCCAGCCACAACATATGCTCAAGTACGGACATGAGCCCTGGAGACTGTCCTCTCCATGCGTGGCCAGTGCCATGCACATCAGTGAGGTCTCAAGCCTCTGGCAGATGTGCAACATGCAGCACCACTCTGGAAAATAGCTTGGCAGAGGAGATAGATGCCAATTGGAAGCTGGAGGAAGTCTGCCCGTTAGCGGGTTGTTACTCGTGGCCTTGGAGGCCAAGTCCCCAGGGCCTTTGATCTGTCAGGGCCTCTTCCTCCAGCTGTGCCAACCCTAGGATCCCTCAAAGAGAACGTCTCGCCCTCCGACAGAGATCACCCAAGCGGATTCGAGGTGCCAAAAACAGGATCCACGTGTCTGCGGGACATGGTCTCGGGGTTTCAGCACTGCTCCTCGTCTTCTTGAGGGCCAGCTTCAGGAAGTGCCGGGAGACCACTTGCAACGTCAGGACAGCAATGTCTGGAAAAGCCACAGAGAGTTGCGCTGATGATCCGCTGCCTTTGATAGGCTCCAGTCAGGACTCCGCCCTTGACTAGTGTGGGGGGTTTGTGCAATCCTCAAAACTCTGTGCTTAGAAAACAGCGCCCAGGAAGTTCTAGGGCACCCTCTGTGGAGGCCCCCTGCCCACCTGTCTCCTCGTGCTGCAAGCCACCCCGGGGACAAGCCTAGCCACGACAGCCACCAACTCCCTGGCCGGGGAGATACCCTCGAGCTTCCAGAAGATGCGATTCCTCTCTTTCTGCAGATGCCGTTTCTTGACCGAAAGCCACTGGTTCCCCCGGGAAGGAAGCACAAGCACACGCTCTGACCCGCACACAACCCTACCATTAGGAATTGCTCTGGGACTGCCGTCAGTCCTGCAAAAATGACTCCCATCGCCGCCTCTTTCTACTGCGTTCTACTTGTCTCCGTGGGGTTCACCACATGGAATTGCAGAGCCGAGTGAGCCAAAAGGCAAAGGGTACGTCATTTGGTTCTCTGTGTCCCATTTCCTTTTGGGCCGCTGGTTGGCTGTCGGGTTGCTTGGTAGTTGCCCGGACGATTCGATACCTGGCCGTCTCTGGGAATCCACTGAAGCGGTCGACTGATGGCACATTCCATCTCATCTTCCTTTTAACCACAGATGGGACCACCACAATGTAAGCGGAGTTAGGTATATTGTATACACACACACACTCACCCACCCACACACACCCAAACACACACACATGCACACACACACCAACACACACCAGCTTCAGAGGAGAGGCAACTTGGCCCTTCCGGTTTCCATTCTGCTTTGAATTGATCTTAATTTCTCCATCTGCTTCTCAGGTTCCTGCAGCTGGCTTCTCCTCCTAGGTCATTATTAAGTAGGGCTCTCCATGGAGAGCTCAAGTCTCTCTGGCTACGCCCTGCCCAGAGCAGGGAAGAATAGGAACACCAGGTGTAGCCTGTGGAAACGCAAAGTGATGGAGTCATCATAGCACAGACTATTTCTCTCTGGCAAAACTAGGGAGGCCTGAATCCGTCTCAGACGCCGGAGAGTGTTGATTCCCTTAGACCAGGACATGGTAGCATCTCCACTGGACTCAATCACTGCACGTTCACACGTCCCATGCCTTTCCTCCGAACGTGGGGCACCCTTGTCCCCACAGGCAGCTAAGGCTGTGGACCAATCCATTCCACATCCATGGCGATGGCTGGCTCGAAATCTTTCTCTTACATGTCTCCTATCTCAGCTGTCTGATCTCAGTGTCCTGGATGGATCCAAAGGGAAGTGTTGCTTCCAGAGCTGCCTGGGACCTGCCTGGGTGTCTTTGGAAACGGAATCCCCAATTGCGGAGGGCACAGAGACACCAAGCCAGGTGGGTGACCAATCCCAATTGGCCGGGGAAGGTGAAGATACCAGGGCAATGAGCATATAATGTTTTGATTCAAGTAATACAAAAATCAGCAAACATAAAAACAAAGGGGAGAAAAGGAAAGCTGTCCAATGAAACATGACCGACGTACCGATAAAGACACAGTACACGTAAGCAGTGGAAAGAAAGATCGAAAGCCATGTGATGCAATAGAAGGGAACTTAATTACGAGGCTGGTCTTGGGTTGCCAAAGGGGACTCGCGTCCCACACACACATGTCACAATATGAAACAAGGGTGGAAAGGCCTTCACCGGGTCCAGTCCTAGACACAGTCCCAGATGGGGTGCATTATCGAAGGACCAAGACTGAGGCAAAGACAAAGCTATGAAAAGCTTTATACTATGCAGAGCATTAGAAGTCTGACCGACCCGCCAGGGGAACGAGACAGAGATGAAGTGTACGTTATGCAATGCTTTATTCAATGCTCAGCATCGGAAGTCAGACTGACCGGCGAGGGCCGCCTCCGAAGTGGACGACCCCACCCCGATCTAACAGGCTGGATTTATAGAGCATAACCGCAGACCTCAAGGCTCTTGGCTTCTGTGGTTAGGGCGTTTACTGCCAGAACCGATTCCAGGAACTGATCGCAGGAACCATTGGGGCATTGATTCCCGGAATGAAGTCCGTGGATGAAAATAACAGTATGGCTACCTAGGCAATTTGGAGTCGCTCTGGCTAAGCAGGCCCTAATAGTTAAACAGGTTTGAACATTAAATCGGCCCTATCAGTCCCCAGAGTCTCAACCGCACTGGTCGATGTCAGGGCTGTCATCCTTGAGACAAGCTGGCGGGAGTGGGAGAGGCACATTCCATGCAGAGGAGGGTGGGGCGGGCACATCCACCTGCCCAGGTGCAGCTCTCGGCTCAAGTGGTCCTGAAGTCCTGCTGAACACCTCTTCTCCCAAAGTTCGGAACCACTGAAGGCAGGGTTCACTTCGAAAGCAGCTGTCCAAGTGATTGGGGGTGGGCCATCCTAGGCTTTGATCAGTCGCACGCTCCCAGGTCCTGCCCAGCCGAGCGGCCAGTGCTCTGGGACCCGAGGTACTGCAGCGGCATGGCTCCCACCAGCAAATCAAGGAGTAAGTTCCCCTCAGAGGCCCTGCTCCCCGCTTGTTTTCCCCAAAGTCCCCTGTTACTTTCCGGGCTTCAGGACATTAAGAGGGGCACATGCTGGAAGGTTCTGATCCACAGAGGATTGGGGGAAGGGGATCAAGAGAGGCTTGCCCATGGCCGCCGTCAGAAGCAAAACTGAAGTCGGTGGCCAGGAGTCCCAACTAGAGTCCCGCTTGGGAAAATAGGCAAGCTAGATCTCAGGGGGTAGAGTATGGTTCGAGGTTCGGCACCTTGTTCAGGTGGAAGTGACAAAAATGGAACTTTCACCTCCAACGCGGCAGCACTCGGCGGGATGTACTGTCAGATTTTTCCTGGCTGTTTCTTTGGAGCAGTGCGGTCCTCTTTGCTCCTCCTCAGGTGCTTTCCTCCCTCACTCCCCCCGCGGGTCTCCTCATTCATTGGCATGCCATCACATGGCTCAGGACTGGTTGGTATCTCCCTAGTCCCTGAACTATCACCCGTTCCCACGGGCAGAGGGCAGGGTGCCAGGGCCCCTAAAGAGCAGGCTCTCCAGTGATTTCGTGTGTGGATAAGGGACAATAATCTCCGGCCTGGGAATGGGTGGACAGGGCAGAAAGGGAAGAGCTGAGGCGGCACAGCCACTTCGCATGGCTAGGCAAGCCTTCCTACTCCAGTGGCCATTTTCCATGCAACAGGCACACTCCCACCAGGATCCCGACGGAGGCGGCTTCTTTTGAGGCCATGGCAGAAAGAGGCTCTGCAGGCCTTGTTCCAGCAGAACCGGTACCCTGGCATCACCACCAGAGAACGACTGGCCCAAGAGCTAGACATTCCCGAGTCCAGGATCCAGGTAGGCTTGAGCTTCTCTTTCATTCTCCCTAGGTCACAAGTTGTGGACACTATGTGGCTGAAGCCAGTGTATGTCAATCTCCATATCCAGCTGGGAGCTCAGTTGCTTTGGGTTCTCTTTGGGCGTTCCCGGGGACCCCATGCCCTTTGACAACATTGCAAGTCATTCGGTCTAAGAACACGGGGACCACTGGTTGGCATGGCCCGGGCACACCAACGGGTCAACACATCCAGGCCGACTTCCCTTGGAAATCATTTGCCCAGACTTATCGTGTGGCCCACACAAAACTCTCTGAGTCTTTAGTTATGAGGGACACAATGGAATGGAAATACGGAGGCAGCCAGATGATAGACATAGAGATAGAGGCAGATGATGTACATTCAGATACAGATAGAGATAGATCCAGTTCACCAGTGATGCCTGAACGTCAGTTCCTCTGTTGCCACTTAGGTTTGGTTCCAGAATGATCGCACGAGACAGCTCAGGCGGAGCCGATTGGCACCTGCAAACTCCCAAGTGGAAGGGCCATCGTGTGGACAGGAGCAGCCTGCAGCTTGGACTCCAGGTGAGTCCCCAGCCTACCAAACGCGTCTCTTCTGGAGCTTCTCCTTCACGCAGGAACGGGTCTGCGTGGGCTTGTCAAGGGTTTGGCAAGAGGGCTTCGGGAAGAACCCACGTTACCTTGTTGGGATCCCAGCGATGGACACTGTGTTTATACCAACTCTTGGGCGAGTGCATTCTTTCTGGACAGAAAGGCTTTGAGTATTCTCGTCCTAAAAGTGCCAGGAAGGACAGAGTCCTTTTCTTGGGTCACCTCAGGCTTGAGAGGCAAGTGCTGGCTTGTGTGGGTGGCTCCATGCTGACCTCATGGACTCAGGGAAGGTGAAGATATTAGGAAAATGTAAAAGCAGAAGCAAACACACACACACACACACACACACACACACACACTCCCATTCACACACACACCCACACTTTCACACACACACAGGCACACACGGACACCAACTTCCCTTTCCACACCGATGTGCCTTGGCTCCCAACCCTTCTTTCTACCTCTTTTCTCTTTTCAGAACGTTTCCCAAAGCAGGTCAGGAAAAAACGGACCAACATTTCTCCATGCCAAACCAGTCTCCTCCTTCAAGCCTTTGAGACGAACCCATTTCCCTGCATTTCCACCAGAGAACACCTGGCCAGACTCACAGGACTCCCGGAATCCCGCATTCAGGTACATTTGCGGAGGGTGTCTGTGAACTGCTGAATGTGCAGGGGAGAGTGGCCCCTGAGACATTCCTAGAGAAACGTGGCTCGTTGGGTTATCCACGTGTCCCAGTGCGTGGGCAGTAGGGGGAGAGCATGGACCTTGCAAGGGATGGACTGCACATAAGCAGAATGTGTCAGCCGAAATGGGGATAGTAGGGGAGAACATGAAGGTGAGGTGGCAGTGCCCGTGTGTGTAGAAATGGTGCGTGGACATGAGTGGGGAAACGGAAAAGTTGCCACCTCCCTTTAGGTCATGCAAGGTGTCAGTGCTTCAAAGGCTTGTGGGCGCTCTCCATGTGGCCCCCAGCATTTCCTGAGTGTGTGTGGGCTTGCCTACCTGTGAGTGGACACGTGGCCTTCAGTGTCCTGGGACTCAGCACCCCCCCCAAGGCGGAATGGATCCTGCTCACAAGCCACACCTTTTCTGGATAACCTAATCATCTAGGATTATCGGCCCTCGGATTCTTGGCCTGGTGGGGGAGAGGTCCCAGGGTAGCCCCAGTTGAGCAGGCTTGGTCTCCCTGAGCTCCAGAGAGACTGGGTTCTAGTTAAGTACATGTGAAACAGCTTTATGGTCAATGGAAGTAGACGCTCCGCAAGGCACTCCTTCGGGGCCAGAACCCATGAGCCTGCTTTAAGGAGGCATGTATGGGCCTGGACCTAACAAGTCTTGTCACTGTAAAGAGGGGGGGATCAGCGTGCTCGCTCCTGAGAACCCCCATCTCCTCCAGCCAGCGGAGGAGACAGAGAGGCAAGACAAACGCGGGTGTGGTTGATTTGGACTCCTGGCGGTCCATGACTTCCCCTGGGGGCCCAAGACCTGTGCCTGTAGACGGAGTGTGTCGATGTGAGGCCAGTTCAGCACTTGGGCTGAAGGCCTCCAAGGCAGAGGAGGTGGTTTACCCTTGGGGTCACACGAATCGGACACTGGGGGTCAAATGCTGAGGGACGTTTGGAGGACTTGGAGTAGGCTGGGCAAGGAGGGCAGGTGGTCATCGAAGTCTTGGTCCCAAGACTCAAGGAATGGCTGGTCAGGAAGCTGCAATGGGCAAACAAAGAGAGTGCTAGGCAGGGACTAGGCAGAGCACTACAGAGGGGAGTTAAGCAAAGCAGAGCATAGCAGAACTGAGTGGCTGCCATTGCATACAGTCAAGTGGGAATCCCGTCCAGACCAGGTGTCCACAGTTGCCTGGGACTTGCCCCTACTTCACAAGGACCAGGTGAAAGGAGTGAACCGAGCTGCCCTTATATTCAGAGCAACAGGCCTGGCCTTTTCCCGGAGAGATCCCACACAGAGGACGGGGCAAGCCAAAGTGATATCTGTCACTTCTGACTCTCATGTCCGCAACCCCTCTTCTCTGTCCCAGGTCTGGTTCCAGAACAGAAGAGCTCGGCACCCAGGGCAGAGCAGAAGTGGCCCTGCGAATGACCAGGCGGCAAACCAGGAAGCCAGTCCTCACCTGACCATTCTAGGGGACCCAGGCCCCCAGCCCAGTGTCCTCGGATGCTCTCAGCTTCTGGCTCCTTCCAATCCTCTGGGAAGCATGCAGGCTTTTGGGGCAGCGACCCTTCCTGTCCTCTCCATGGGCTTTGCCCCCCTGGTTTCTTGTGGGGGCCCTGTGAGCCAGGCCGTGGGGGCCACTATGGCCGCGCATACCCAAGCCTGGCAGGGAGGAAGCGACTCTCCCACTCCTCAAGCCATGAGGAACCATTCCATGATGGGACCGACTCAGGGAGTGTGCCTTTCAGGTCGCCACACCCGTCTTTGTCCCCTGATGCAAGGGGAATGCCAGCGGCAACAGGAGCACCCTGGCTTGGCACCCGTGCCCTTCCACGGCTATCCCCTGCCTCCAGATGACAATCCTTGCCAACCAGTGCAGGAGGCAGGGCCCATGGGTAGTCACTATGCCCCGCAGTGGTTGGGGGAGCGGTCCCGACTTCTCGTGAGCACAGGACAGGCTCCGGATGCAGCAGCTGGGCAGCCTGCACACGCTGAGATCCCTGGCTGGCGGTGGCAGGCACCCCCTGCTGCTGGGCTCCCTAGTGCACTGGACCCACAGCTCCCACCTTCTGCAGAAGCCTCACGTTTCTTAGAGGAGCTTCTATCAGCCACAGAGAGGGAGGAAGACACACAGCCTTTTCCGAGTGGGCATCTGTGGCAAGGGGAGGCTCCGGGACCCTTGGAAGCACCCCTCAGTGAGGAAGAGTTTTCGTCCCTGCTGGCCATGCTGCACGATTCCACGTGGCCTCATGCCTAGGACCAGGGAGGCCTCGGCTTCCCCACTGCCCATTCATTCAGACTTCCTTTTCTGAGAGGCAGTCCATTACAGGACAGCAAGGACGAGGAACAGGAAGCAAGGTCCATGCTCCAGAGGAAGACCGAGGCCCAAAGGAGCAACTGCCTCTTGGAAGGACAGAAGGGTGTTCCTCCCAGCCCCGTGGACGGAGTTCCATGGCATTCCCGATCGTCATCAATTGACTCAAGGCACCTGAAGGCATTACGGACACTGGGCTCTTTATACACTCCCCGACACCTGAGTGAACACTGGCAGGACACACACCGGCCATCCTCCCTGCTATCACCCTAGACTCTGGCGCCAGGGAAACCCTGGCCCTGGCAGCGAACCCAAGCAAGGAAGAGAAGTTAGAGGACACCTCCCCCATGCCTTTGCCTCCTGATGAAGTGGAACATCCAATCTGCAGAAGCTGACCGTGTAGACCAACACAGCGTGCTACATATCTCCCCTGAGGGGGCCCAGGGAGGCCAAGCCATCCGGGCTGGGAGGGCTCGGAACCGGCCAAACGGGAAACAACCGCAGGCCCCCATGGCCCAGAGATCCTCTCCCAGCCAAAGTCCAGAATGCCCTGTGGACTTTGCCTGGCTTATTGCCCTGGAGCCTTTCCAGGGGACACAGCATGACAGTTCCGAGGGCAACCGTCAGTCTCAGAAGGCATTCCAGAAGTGAGGGGACCAATGTGGTTCTTTCCAGAACCTTTGCACTTCTTTTTTTTCCCTGTCTCTGGTTGGTGTCTATCGGCGTGCCTCACTATGTACAATGTACTCTCGCTTCTCAGGAAGAAGGACGATATTCCCTGTCAGCGTCTTTGTGATCTTCCTTTGGCGGGGTCACTCCTCTCCCTTGCGAAAGGGAACTTTGAGGAAAACCATCCTGGATTTTCAAGGTCCATGGGACACTCCATTGACATAATAAACCTATCTTTATCTCCCCACTACGGTGTCTGGTCGTGATTCATTCCGTTCCCTGAACGTCCGGGCATGCTTGCCCATCCTCAGAGCCTGGCGATGCTTTGTGGCCCGGGGATGGACTGTGGAAGCCATCGGCATGCCCACGTGTAGCTGAGAGCTTCTGGCACAGAGAAACCCAAGAGGCTGCACCAACACTTCCTAGCAGTCTTCCCACTCCGCCTGCATGGATGGTGCCTTCTGTGCAAGCAATCTTCCAAGGGATGTAGGTGGAGCGCAAGTGGAAGTCGTTCCCCACACATTGTACCTGACCCCACTCTTCTCAGCGGAGGCCAAATTCACACGTAGGGAACATCATGGAGGGCAGGCAATGAATCACCGCCACCCCACCTTGCTTTTTGCCCCTGTCCTTCCTCCTTTTCTCTCTTTCCCTTTCTTCAGATCTCAGCCTATCGTTCCCTCTCACTCTATCTCATTTTCTTTCACACATGGACACCTACAGATGTCCACACAGTCTCACGATAATGCTTCTGCTCCTGAGAGTATGGGTACAGAACCTCTGTTGGAAAGGATGTGGTCAAAACCTTTTGTAGACTAAGGTGGGCATCGCCGGGTTATTTCCTCAGTTTTTTCTTCTGTCCCTACCTCTTTCCCATGTGCCCTGGGAAATGACAGGTTGTGGACTTGGTTTCTTGAGTCCACCTCTAAATCCATGGCCAACACGTATGGGTTCCAAGTTGCAAGAAACCAAAGTAGTCTGACCTTGGTCACTTCCACCCAACTCTATCTCTCTGTATCCACATGCTGTTTTGCACTGATATATCTGTAGCCCCATGTTGCTACTTGCCTAGTTCCACAGGTGTGTCGCTGATATGTCTCTGTGGATGGATCTTGTGTTGGAAACCCTCCATATCTCACCAGCCCTAGTGGTTTGTTCTTCAGTTGGCTCTATGGACACATCTACCTTTGCTTTTGTAGACTGGGTGGAAGGTAGTGTCCCTCCCTCCCCGAACAGAGTGGGTTAGGATATCTGGAGAGTGCCTAGCCAAAGTGTCCTCGGGACAGACGGGGTTTGGGCTGTGTCTAGAGAAGCTACGTGTCGGAATGGCTCTCTTGACGTGTTGGGAGGACCTCGGTCTCCTCTGATCGTGTTTGCAAGGTCTATGGACTCTTGGGGCTGGCCCCTCTGCACACATGATGTGGAGGGTAGAACGGGGCTGCAGCCACATTGGGGTCCAAAGCCAGCCACAACAGATGCTCAAGTACGGACATGAGCCCTGGAGCCTGTCCTCTCCATGCGTGGCCAGTGCCATGCACATCAGTGAGGTCTCAAGCCTCTGGCAGATGTGCAACATGCAGCACCACTCTGGAAAATAGCTTGGCAGAGGAGATAGATGTCCATTGGAAGCTGGAGGAAGTCTGCCCGTTAGCGGGTTGTTACTCGTGGCCTTGGAGGCCAAGTCCCCAGGGCCTCTGATCTGTCAGGGCCTCTTCCTCCAGCTGTGCCAACCCTGGGATCCCTCAAAGAGAACGTCTCGCCCTGCGACAGAGATCACCCAAGCGGATTCGAGGTGCCAAAAACAGGATCCACGTGTCTGCGGGACATGGTCTCGGGGTTTCAACACTGCTCCTCGTCTTCTTGAGGGTCAGCTTCAGGAAGTGCCGGGAGACCACTTGCAACGTCAGGACAGCAATGTCTGGAAAAGGCACAGAGAGCTGCGCCGATGATCCGCTGCCTTTGATAGGCTCCAGTCAGGACTCCGCCCTTGACTAGTGTGGAGGGTTTGTGCATTCCTAAAACCTCTGTGCTCAGAAAACAGCGCCCAGGAAGTTCTAGGGCACCCTCTGTGGAGGCCCCCTGCCCACCTGTCTCCTCGTGCTGCAAGCCACCCCGGGGACAAGCCTAGCCACGACAGCCACCAACTCCCTGGCCGGGGAGATACGCTCGAGCTTCCATAAGATGCGATTCCTCTCTTTCTGCAGATGCCGTTTCTTGACCGAAAGCCACTGGTTCCCCCGGGAAGGAAGCACAAGCACACGCTCTGACCCGCACACAACCGTACCATTAGGAAATGCTCTGGGACTGCCGTCAGTCCTGCAAAAATGACTCCCTTCGCCGCCTCTTTCTACTGGGTTCTACTTGTCTCCATGAAGTTCACCTCATGGAATTGCAGAGCCGAGTGAGACAAAAGGCAAAGGGTGCGTCATTTGGTTCTCTGTGTCCCATTTCCTTTTGGGCCGCTGGTTGGCTGTCGGGTTGCTTGGTAGTTGCCCGGCCGATTCGATACCTGGCCGTCTCTGGGAATCCACTGAAGCGGTCGACTGATGGCACATTCCATCTCATCTTCCTTTTAACCACAGATGGGACCACCACAATGTAAGCGGAGTTAGGTATCTTGTATACACACACACACTCACCCACACACACACATGCACACACACACCAACACACACCAGCTTCAGAGGAGAGGCAACTTGGCCCTTCCGGTTTCCATTCTGCTTTGAATTTATCTGAATTTCTCCATCTGCTTCTCAGGTTCCTGCCGCTGACTTCCCCTCCTAGGTCATTATTAAGTAGGGCTCTCCATGGAGAGCTCAAGTCTCTCTGTCTACGCCCTGCCAAGAACAGGGAAGAATAGGAACACCAGGTGTAGCCTGTGGAAACGCAAAGTGATGGAGTCATCATAGCAAAGACTATTTCTCTCTGGCAAAACTAGGGAGGCCTGAATCCGTCTCAGACGCCGGAGAGCGTTGATTCCCTTAGACCAGGACATGGTAGCATCTCCACTGGACTCAATCACTGCACGTTCACACGTCCCATGCCTTTCTTGCGAACGTGGGGCACCCTTGTCCCCACAGGCAGCTAAGGCTGTGGACCAATCCATTCCACATCCATGGCGATGGCTGGCTCGAAATCTTTCTCTTACATGCCTCCTATCTCAGCTGTCTGATCTCAGTGTCCTGGATGGATCCAAAGGGAAGTGTTGCTTCCAGAGCTGCCTGGGACCTGCCTGGGTGTCTTTGGAAACGGAATCCCCAATTGCGGAGGGCACAGAGACACCAAGCCAGGTGGGTGACCAATCCCAATTGGCCGGGGAAGGTGAAGATACCAGGGCAATGAGCATATAATGTTTTGATTCAAGTAATACAAAAATCAGCAAACATAAAAACAAAGGGGAGTAAAGGAAAGCTGTCCAATGAAACATGACCGACGTACCAATAAAGACACAGTACACGTAAGCAGTGGAAAGAAAGATCGAAAGCCATGTGATGCAATAGAAGGGAACTTAATTACGAGGCTGGTCTTGGGTTGCCAAAGGGGACTCGCATCCCACACAGACATGTCACAATCTGAAACAAGGGTGGAAAGGCCTTCACTGGGTTCAGTCCTAGACACAGTCCCAGATGGGCTGCATTATTGACGGACCAAGACTGAGGCAAAGAGAAAGCTATGAAAAGCTTTATACTATGCAGAGCATTAGAAGTCAGACCTACCGGCCAGGGGAACGAGACAGAGATGAAGTGTACGTTATGCAATGCTTTATTCAATGCTCAGCATCGGAAGTCAGACTGACCGGCGAGGGCCGCCTCCGAGAGGACGACCCCGCCCCGATCTAACAGGCTGGATTTATAGAGCATAACCGCAGATCTCAAGGCTCTTGGCTTCTGTGGTTAGGGCGTTTACTGCCAGAACCGATTCCAGGAACTGATCGCAGGAACCATTGGGGCATTGATTCCCGGAATGAAGTCCGTGGATGAAAATAACAGTATGGCTACCTAGGCAATTTGGAGTCGCTCTGGCTAAGCAGGCCCTAATAGTTAAACAGGTTTGAACACTAAATCGGCCCTAACAGTCCCCAGAGTCTCAACCGCACTGGTCGATGTCAGGGCTGTCATCCTGGAGACAAGCTGGCGGGAGTGGGAGAGGCACATTCCATGCAGAGGAGGGTGGGGCGGGCACATCCACCTGCCCAGGTGCAGCTCTCGGCTCAGGTGGTCCTGAAGTCCTGCTGAACACCTCTTCTCCCAAAGTTCTGAACCACTGAAGGCAGGGCTTCACTTCGACAGCAGCTGTCCAAGTGATTGGGGGTGGGCCATCCTAGGCTTTGATCAATCGCACGCTCCCAGGTCCTGCCCAGTCGAGCGGCCAGTGCTCTGGGACCCGAGGTACTGCAGCGGCATGGCTCCCACCAGCAAATCAATGAGTAAGTTCCCCTCAGAGGCCCTGCTCCCCGCTTGTTTTCCCCAAAGTCCCCTGTTACTTTCCGGGCTTCAGGACATTAAGAGGGGCACATGCTGGAAGGTTCTGATCCACAGAGGATTGGGGGAAGGGGATCGAGAGAGGCTTGCCCATGGCCGCCGTCAGAAGCAAAACTGAAGTAGGTGGTCAGGAGTCCCAACTAGAGTCCCGCTTGGGAAAATAGGCAAGCTAGATCTCAGGGGGTAGAGTATGGGTCGAGGTTCAGCACCTCGTTCAGGTGGAAGTGACAAAAATGGAACTTTCACCTCCAACGCGGCAGCACTCGGTGGGATGTACTATCGGATTTTTCCTGGCTGTTTCTTAGAAGCAGTGGGGTCCTCTTTGCTCCTCCTCAGGTGCTTTCCTCCCTCACTCCCCCCGCGGGTCTCCTCATTCATTGGCATGCCATCACATGGCTCAGGACTGGTTGGTATCTCCCTAGTCCCTGGACTATCACCTGTTCCCACGGGCAGAGGGCAGGGTGCCAGGGCCCCTATCGAGCAGGCTCTCCAGTGATTTCGTGTGTGGATAAGGGACAATAATCTCCGGCCTGGGAATGGGTGGACAGGGCAGAAAGGGAAGAGCTGAGGCGGCACAGCCACTTCGCATGGCTAGGCAAGCCTTCCTACTCCAGTGGCCATTTTCCCTGCAACAGGCACACTCCCACCAGGATCCCGACGGAGGCGGCTTCTTTTGAGGCCATGGCAGAAAGAGGCTCTGCAGGCCTTGTTCCAGCAGAACCGGTACCCTGGCATCACCACCAGAGAACGACTGGCCCAAGAGCTAGACATTCCCGAGTCCAGGATCCAGGTAGGCTTGAGCTTCTCTTTCATTCTCCCTGGGGCAAAAGTTGTGGACACTATGTGGCTGAAGCCAGTGTATGTCACCTCCATATCCAGCTGGGAGCTCAGTTTCTTTGGGTTCTCTTTGGGCATTCCCGGGGACCCCATGCCCTTTGACGACATTGCAAGTCATTCGGTCTAAGAACACGGGGACCACTGGTTGGCATGGCCCGGGCACACCAACGGGTCAACACATCCACCTGACTTCCCTTAGAAATCATTTGCCCAGACTTATCGTGTGGCCCACACAAAACTCTCTGAGACTTTAGGTATGAGGGACACAAAGGAATGGAAGATACGGAGGCAGCCAGATGATAGACATAGAGATAGAGGCAGATGATGTACATTCAGATACAGATAGAGATAGATCCAGTTCACCAGTGCTGCCTGAACGTCAGTTCCTCTTTTGCCACTTAGGTTTGGTTCCAGAATGAGCGCACGAGACAGCTCAGGCGGAGCCGATTGGCACCTGCAAACTCCCAAGTGGAAGGGCCATCGTGTGGACAGGAACAGCCTGCAGCTTGGATTCCAGGTGAGTCCCTAGCCTACCAAACGCGTCTCTTCTGGAGCTTCTCCTTCACGCAGGAACGGGTCTGCGTGGGCTTGTCAAGGGTTTGGCAAGAGGGCTTTGGAAAGGAACCCACGTTACCTTGTTGGGTTCCCAGCGATGGACACTGTGTTTATACCGACTCTTGGGCGAGTGCATTCTTTCTGGACAGAAAGACTTTGAGTATTCTCTTCCTAAAAGTGCCAGGAAGGACAGAGTACTTTTCTTGGGTCACCTCAGGCTTGAGAGGCAAGTGCTGGCTTGTGTGGGTGGCTCCATGCTGACCTCATGGACTCAGGGAATGTGAAGATATTAGGAAAATGTAAAAGCAGAAGCAAACACACACACACACACACACACACACACACACACACACACTCCCATTCACACACACACCCAAACTTTCACACACACACAGGCACACACGGACACCAACTTCCCTTTCCACACCGATGTGCCTAGGCTCCCAACCCTTCTTTCTACCTCTTTTCTCTTTTCAGAACGTTTCCCAAAGGAGGGCAGGAGAAAACGGACCGCGATTTCTCCATGCCAAACCAGTCTCCTCCTTCAAGCCTTTGAGACGAACCCATTTCCCTGCATTTCCACCAGAGAACACCTGGCCAGACTCACAGGACTCCCGGAATCCCGCATTCAGGTACATTTGCGGAGGGTGTCTGTGAACTGCTGAATGTGCAGGGGAGAGTGGCCCCTGAGACATTCCTAGAGAAACGTGGGCTCGTTGGGGTTATCCACGTGTCCCATGCGTGGGCAGTAGGGGGAGAGCATGGACCTTGCAAGGGATGGACTGCACATAAGCAGAATGTGTCAGCCGAAATGGGGATAGTAGGGGAGAACATGAAGGTGAGGTGGCAGTGCCCGTGTGTGTAGAAATGGTGCGTGGACATAAGTGGGGAAACGGAAAAGTTGCCACCTCTCTTTGGTCATGCAAAGTGTCAGTGCTTCAAAGGCTTGGGGGCGCTCTCCATGTGGCCCCCAGCATTTCCTTAGTTTGTGTGGGCTTGCCTACCTGTGAGTGGACATGTGGTCTTCAGTGTCCTGGGACTCAGCACCCCCCCCAAGGCGGGAATGGATCCTGCTAACAAGCCACACCTTTTCTGGATAACCTAATCATCTAGGATTATCGGCCCTCTGATTCTTGGCCTGGTGGGGGAGAAGTCCCAGGGGAGGCCCAGTTGATCAGGCTTGGTCTCCCTGAGCTCCAGAGAGACTGGTTTCTAGTTAAGTACATGTGAAACAGCTTTATGGTCCATGGAAGTTGACTCTCCGCAAGGCACTCCTTTGGGGCCAGAGCCCGTGAGCCTGCTTTAAGGAGGCATGTATGGGCCTGGAGCCTGACAAGTCTTGTCACTGTAAAGAGGGGAGGCTCAGCGTGCTCGCTCCTGAGAACCCCCATCTCCTCCAGCCAGCGGAGGAGACAGAGAGGCAAGTCAAACGCGGGTGTGGTTGATTTGGACTCCTGGCGGTCCATGATTTCCCCTGGGGGCCCAAGACCTGTGCCTGTAGACGGAGTGTGTCGATGTGAGGCCAGTTCAGGACTTGGGCTGAAGGCCTCCAAGGCCGAGGAGGTGGTTTGCCCTTGGGGTCACACGAATCGGACACTGGGGGTCAAATGCTGAGGGACGCTTGGAGGACTTGGAGTAGGCTGGGCAAGGAGGGCAGGTGGTCATCGAAGTCTTGGTCCCAAGACTCAAGGAATGGCCTGTCAGGAAGCTG
Source organism: Mustela nivalis (assembly GCF_964662115.1). Classification (NCBI taxonomy): domain Eukaryota; kingdom Metazoa; phylum Chordata; class Mammalia; order Carnivora; family Mustelidae; genus Mustela; species Mustela nivalis. The sequence continues at coordinate 79,403 of NW_028135719.1, read as the reverse complement.
CAATGGGCAAACAAAGAGAGCGCTAGGCAGGGACCAGGCAGAGCACTACAGAGGGGAGTTAAGCAAAGCAGAGCATAGCAGAACTGAGCGGCTGCCATTGCATCCAGTCAAGTGGGAATCCCGTCCAGACCAGGTGTCCACAGTTGCCTGGGACTTGCCCCTACTTCACAAGGACCAGGTGAAAGGAGTGAACCGAGCTGCCCTGAGATTCAGAGCAACAGACCTGGCCTTCTCCCGGAGAGATCCCACACAGGGGAAGGGGCAAGCCAAAGTGGTATCTGTCACTTCTGATTCTCATGTCCGCAACCCCTCTTCTCTGTCCCAGGTCTGGTTCCAGAACAGAAGAGCTCGGCACCCAGGGCAGAGCAGAAGTGGCCCTGCGAATGACCGGGCGGCAAACCAGGAAGCCAGTCCTCACCTGACCATTCCAGGGGACCCAGGCCCCAGCCCGGTGTCCTCGGATGCTCTCAGCTTCTGGCTCCTTCCAATCCTCTGGGAAGCATGCAGGCTTTTGGGGCAGCGACCCTTCCTGTCCTCTCCATGGGCTTTGCCCCCCTGGTTTCTTGTGGGGGCCCTGTGAGCCAGGCCGTGGGGGCCACTATGGCCCCGCATACCCAAGCCTGGCAGGGAGGAAGCAACTCTCCCACTCCTCAAGCCATGAGGAACCATTCCATGATGGGACCGACTCAGGGAGTGTGCCTTTCAGCTCGCCACACCCGTCTTTGTCCCCTGACGCAAGGGGAATGCCAGCGGCAACAGGAGCACCCTGGCTTGGCACCCGTGCTCTTCCACGGCTATCCCCTGCCTCCAGATGACAATCCTTGCCAACCAGTGCAGGAGGCAGGGCCCATGGGTAGTCACAATGCCCCGCAGTGGTTGGGGGAGCAGTCCCGACTTCTCTTGAGCACAGGACAGGCTCCGGATGCAGCAGCTGGGCAGCCTGCACACGCTGAGATCCCTGGCTGGCGGTGGCAGGCACCCCCTGCTGCTGGGCTCCCTAGTGCACTGGACCCACAGCTCCCACCTTCTGCAGAAGCCTCACGTTTCTTAGAGGAGCTTCTATCAGCCACAGAGAGGGAGGAAGACACACAGCCTTTTCCGAGTGGGCATCTGTGGCAAGGGGAGGCTCCGGGACCCTTGGAAGCACCCCTCAGTGAGGAAGAGTTTTCGTCCCTGCTGGCCATGCTGCACGATTCCACGTGGCCTCATGCCTAGGACCAGGGAGGCCTCGGCTTCCCCACTCCCCATTCATTCAGACTTCCATTTCTGAGAGGCAGCCCATTACAGGACAGCAAGGACGAGGAACAGGAAGCAAGGTCCATGCTCCAGAGGAAGACCGAGGCCCAAAGGAGCAACTGCCTCTTGGAAGGACAGAAGGGTGTTCCTCCCAGCCCCGTGGACGGAGTTCCATGGCATTCCCGATCGTCATCAATTGACTCAAGGCACCTGAAGGCATTACGGACACTGGGCTCTTTATACACTCCCCGACACCTGAGTGAACACTGGCAGGACACACACAGGCCATCCTCCCTGCCATCACCCTAGACTCTGGCGCCAGGGAAACCCTGGCCCTGGCAGCGAACCCAAGCAAGGAAGAGAAGTTAGAGGACACCTCCCCCATGCCTTTGCCTCCTGATGAAGTGGAACATCCAATCTGCAGAAGCTGACCGTGTAGACCAACACAGCGTGCTACATATCTCCCCTGAGGGGGCCCAGGGAGGCCAAGCCATCCGGGCTGGGAGGGCTCGGAACCGGCCAAACGGGAAACAACCGCAGGCCCCCATGGCCCAGAGATCCTCTCCCAGACAAAGTCCAGAATGCCCTGTGGACTTTGCCTGGCTTATTGCCCTGGAGCCTTTCCAGGGGACACAGCATGACAGTTCCGAGGGCAACCGTCAGTCTCAGAAGGCATTCCAGAAGTGAGGGGACCAATGTGGTTCTTTCCAGAACCTTTGCACTTCTTTTTTTTCCCTGTCTCTGGTTGGTGTCTATCGGCGTGCCTCACTATGTACAATGTACTCTCGCTTCTCAGGAAGAAGGACGATATTCCCTGTCAGCGTCTTTGTGATCTTCCTTTGGCGGGGTCACTCCTCTCCCTTGCGAAAGGGAACTTTGAGGAAAACCATCCTGGATTTTCAAGGTCCATGGGACACTCCATTGACATAATAAACCTATCTTTGTCTCCCCACTACGGTGTCTGGTCGTGATTCATTCCTTTCCCTGAACGTCCGGGCATGCTTGCCCATCCTCAGAGCCTGGCGATGCTTTGTGGCCCGGGGATGGACTGTGGAAGCCATCGGCATGCCCACGTGTAGCTGAGAGCTTCTGGCACAGAGAAACCCAAGAGGCTGCACCAACACTTCCTAGCAGTCTTCCCACTCCGCCTGCATGGATGGTGCCTTCTGTGCAAGCAATCTTCCAAGGGATGTAGGTGGAGCGCAAGTGGAAGTCGTTCCCCACACATTGTACCTGACCCCACTCTTCTCAGCGGAGGCCAAATTCACACGTAGGGAACATCATGGAGGGCAGGCAATGAATCACCGCCCCCCCACCTTGCTTTTTGCCCCTGTCCTTCCTCCATTTCTCTCTTTCCCTTTCTTCAGATCTCAGCCTATCGTTCCCTCTCCCTCTATCTCATTTTCTTTCACACATGGACACCTACAGATGTCCACACAGTCTCACGATAATGCTTCTGCTCCTGAGAGTATGGGTACAGAAACTCTGGTGGAAAGGATGTGGTCAAAACATTTTGTAGACTAAGGTGGGCATCACCGGGTTATTTCCTCAGTTTTTTCTTCTGTCCCTACCTCTTTCCCATGTGCCCTGGGAAATGAGAGGTTGTGGACTTGGTTTCTTGAGTCCACCTCTAAATCCATGGCCAACACGTATGGGTTCCAAGTTGCAAGAAACCAAAGTAGTCTGACCTTGGTCACTTCCACCCAACTCTATCTCTCTGTATCCACATGCTGTTTTGCACTGATATATCTGTAGCCCCATGTTGCTACTTGCCTAGTTCCACAGGTGTGTCGCTGATATGTCTCTGTGGATGGATCTTGTGTTGGAAACCCTCCATATCTAACCAGCCCTAGTGGTTTGTTCTTCAGTTGGCTCTATGGACACATCTACCTTTGCTTTTGTAGACTGGGTGGAAGGTAGTGTCCCTCCCTCCCCGAACAGAGTGGGTTAGGATATCTGGAGAGTGCCTAGCCAAAGTGTCCTCGGGACAGACGGGGTTTGGGCTGTGTCTAGAGAAGCTACGTGTCGGAATGGCTCTCTTGACGTGTTGGGAGGACCTCGGTCTCCTCTGATCGTGTTTGCAAGGTCTATGGACTCTTGGGGCTGGCCTCTCTGCACACATGATGTGGAGGGAAGAACGGGGCTGCAGCCACATTGGGATCCAAAGCCAGCCACAACAGATGCTCAAGTACGGACATGAGCCCTGGAGCCTGTCCTCTCCATGCGTGGCCAGTGCCATGCACATCAGTGAGGTCTCAAGCCTCTGGCAGATGTGCAACATGCAGCACCACTCTGGAAAATAGCTTGGCAGAGGAGATAGATGTCCATTGGAAGCTGGAGGAAGTCTGCCCGTTAGCGGGTTGTTACTCGTGGCCTGGGAGGCCAAGTCCCCAGGGCCTCTGATCTGTCAGGGCATCTTACTCCAGCTGTGCCAACCCTGGGATCCCTCAAAGAGAACGTCTCGCCCTGCGACAGAGATCACCCAAGCGGATTCGAGGTGCCAAAAACAGGATCCACGTGTCTGCGGGACATGGTCTCGGGGTTTCAACACTGCTCCTCGTCTTCTTGAGGGTCAGCTTCAGGAAGTGCCGGGAGACCACTTGCAACGTCAGGACAGCAATGTCTGGAAAAGGCACAGAGAGCTGCGCCGATGATCCGCTGCCTTTGATAGGCTCCAGTCAGGACTCCGCCCTTGACTAGTGTGGAGGGTTTGTGCATTCCTAAAACCTCTGTGCTCAGAAAACAGCGCCCAGGAAGTTCTAGGGCACCCTCTGTGGAGGCCCCCTGCCCACCTGTCTCCTCGTGCTGCAAGCCACCCCGGGGACAAGCCTAGCCACGACAGCCACCAACTCCCTGGCCGGGGAGATACCCTCGAGCTTCCATAAGATGCGATTCCTCTCTTTATGCAGATGCCGTTTCTTGACCGAAAGCCACTGGTTCCCCCGGGAAGGAAGCACAAGCACACGCTCTGACCCGCACACAACCGTACCATTAGGAAATGCTCTGGGACTGCCGTCAGTCCTGCAAAAATGACTCCCTTCGCCGCCTCTTTCTACTGGGTTCTACTTGTCTCCCTGAAGTTCACCACATGGAATTGCAGAGCCGAGTGAGACAAAAGGCAAAGGGTGCGTCATTTGGTTCTCTGTGTCCCATTTCCTTTTGGGCCGCTGGTTGGCTGTCGGGTTGCTTGGTAGTTGCCCGGCCGATTCGATACCTGGCCGTCTCTGGGAATCCACTGAAGCGGTCGACTGATGGCACATTCCCTCTCATCTTCCTTTTAACCACAGATGGGACCACCACAATGTAAGCGGAGTTAGGTATCTTGTATACACACACACACTCACCCACACACACACATGCACACACACACCAACACACACCAGCTTCAGAGGAGAGGCAACTTGGCCCTTCCGGTTTCCATTCTGCTTTGAATTGATCTGAATTTCTCCATCTGCTTCTCAGGTTCCTGCCGCTGGCTTCCCCTCCTAGGTCATTATTAAGTAGGGTTCTCCATGGAGAGCTCAAGTCTCTCTGGCTACGCCCTGCCAAGAACAGGGAAGAATAGGAACACCAGGTGTAGCCTGTGGAAACGCAAAGTGATGGAGTCATCATAGCACAGACTATTTCTCTCTGGCAAAACTAGGGAGGCCTGAATCCGTCTCAGACGCCGGAGAGCGTTGATTCCCTTAGACCAGGACATGGTAGCATCTCCATTGGACTCAATCACTGCACGTTCACACGTCCCATGCCTTTCCTGCGAACGTGGGGCACCCTTGTCCCCACAGGCAGCTAAGGCTGTGGACCAATCCATTCCACATCCATGGCGATGGCTGGCTCGAAATCTTTCTCTTACATGCCTCCTATCTCAGCTGTCTGATCTCAGTGTCCTGGATGGATCCAAAGGGAAGTGTTGCTTCCAGAGCTGCCTGGGACCTGCCTGGGTGTCTTTGGAAACGGAATCCCCAATTGCGGAGGGCACAGAGACACCAAGCCAGGTGGGTGACCAATCCCAATTGGCCGGGGAAGGTGAAGATACCAGGGCAATGAGCATATAATGTTTTGATTCAAGTAATACAAAAATCAGCAAACATAAAAACAAAGGGGAGAAAAGGAAAGCTGTCCAATGAAACATGACCGACGTACCAATAAAGACACAGTACACGTAAGCAGTGGAAAGAAAGATCGAAAGCCATGTGATGCAATAGAAGGGAACTTAATTACGAGGCTGGTCTTGGGTTGCCAAAGGGGACTCGCATCCCACACAGACATGTCACAATCTGAAACAAGGGTGGAAAGGCCTTCACTGGGTCCAGTCCTAGACACAGTCCCAGATGGGCTGCATTATCGACGGACCAAGACTGAGGCAAAGAGAAAGCTATGAAAAGCTTTATACTATGCAGAGCATTAGAAGTCAGACCGACCGGCCAGGGGAACGAGACAGAGATGAAGTGTACGTTATGCAATGCTTTATTCAATGCTCAGCATCGGAAGTCAGACTGACCGGCGAGGGCCGCCTCCGAGAGGACGACCCCGCCCTGATCTAACAGGCTGGATTTATAGAGCATAACCGCAGATCTCAAGGCTCTTGGCTTCTGTGGTTAGGGCGTTTACTGCCAGAACCGATTCCAGGAACTGATCGCAGGAACCATTGGGGCATTGATTCCCGGAATGAAGGCCGTGGATGAAAATAACAGTATGGCTACCTAGGCAATTTGGAGTCACTCTGGCTAAGCAGGCCCTAATAGTTAAACAGGTTTGAACACTAAATCGGCCCTAACAGTCCCCAGAGTCTCAACCGCACTGGTCGATGTCAGGGCTGTCATCCTGGAGACAAGCTGGCGGGAGTGGGAGAGGCACATTCCATGCAGAGGAGGGTGGGGCGGGCACATCCACCTGCCCAGGTGCAGCTCTCGGCTCAGGTGGTCCTGAAGTCCTGCTGAACACCTCTTCTCCCAAAGTTCGGAACCACTGAAGGCAGGGTTTCACTTCGACAGCAGCTGTCCAAGTGATTGGGGGTGGGCCATCCTAGGCTTTGATCAATCGCACGCTCCCAGGTCCTGCCCAGTCGAGCGGCCAGTGCTCTGGGACCCGAGGTACTGCAGCGGCATGGCTCCCACCAGCAAATCAAGGAGTAAGTTCCCCTCAGAGGCCCTGCTCCCCGCTTGTTTTCCCCAAAGTCCCCTGTTACTTTCCGGGCTTCAGGACATTAAGAGGGGCACATGCTGGAAGGTTCTGATCCACAGAGGATTGGGGGAAGGGGATCGAGAGAGGCTTGCCCATGGCCGCCGTCAGAAGCAAAACTGAAGTCGGTGGCCAGGAGTCCCAACTAGAGTCCCGCTTGGGAAAATAGGCAAGCTAGATCTCAGGGGGTAGAGTATGGGTCGAGGTTCGGCACCTCGTTCAGGTGGAAGTGACAAAAATGGAACTTTCACCTCCAACGCGGCAGCACTCGGTGGGATGTACTGTCGGATTTTTCCTGGCTGTTTCTTAGAAGCAGTGGGGTCCTCTTTGCTCCTCCTCAGGTGCTTTCCTCCCTCACTCCCCCCGCGGGTCTCCTCATTCATTGGCATGCCATCACATGGCTCAGGACTGGTTGGTATCTCCCTAGTCCCTGGACTATCACCCGTTCCCACGGGCAGAGGGCAGGGTGCCAGGGCCCCTATCGAGCAGGCTCTCCAGTGATTTCGTGTGTGGATAAGGGACAATAATCTCCGGCCTGGGAATGGGTGGACAGGGCAGAAAGGGAAGAGCTGAGGCGGCACAGCCACTTCGCACGGCTAGGCAAGCCTTCCTACTCCAGTGGCCATTTTCCCTGCAACAGGCACACTCCCACCAGGATCCCGACGGAGGCGGCTTCTTTTGAGGCCATGGCAGAAAGAGGCTCTGCAGGCCTTGTTCCAGCAGAACCGGTACCCTGGCATCACCACCAGAGAACGACTGGCCCAAGAGCTAGACATTCCCGAGTCCAGGATCCAGGTAGGCTTGAGCTTCTCTTTCATTCTCCCTGGGGCAAAAGTTGTGGACACTATGTGGCTGAAGCCAGTGTATGTCACCTCCATATCCAGCTGGGAGCTCAGTTTCTTTGGGTTCTCTTTGGGCATTCCCGGGGACCCCATGCCCTTTGACGACATTGCAAGTCATTCGGTCTAAGAACACGGGGACCACTGGTTGGCATGGCCCGGGCACACCAACGGGTCAACACATCCACCTGACTTCCCTTAGAAATCATTTGCCCAGACTTATCGTGTGGCCCACACAAAACTCTCTGAGACTTTAGGTATGAGGGACACAAAGGAATGGAAGATACGGAGGCAGCCAGATGATAGACATAGAGATAGAGGCAGATGATGTACATTCAGATACAGATAGAGATAGATCCAGTTCACCAGTGCTGCCTGAACGTCAGTTCCTCTTTTGCCACTTAGGTTTGGTTCCAGAATGAGCGCACGAGACAGCTCAGGCGGAGCCGATTGGCACCTGCAAACTCCCAAGTGGAAGGGCCATCGTGTGGACAGGAACAGCCTGAAGCTTGGACTCCAGGTGAGTCCCTAGCCTACCAAACGCGTCTCTTCTGGAGCTTCTCCTTCACGCAGGAACGGGTCTGCGTGGGCTTGTCAAGGGTTTGGCAAGAGGGCTTTGGAAAGGAACCCACGTTACCTTGTTGGGTTCCCAGCGATGGACACTGTGTTTATACCGACTCTTGGGCGAGTGCATTCTTTCTGGACAGAAAGGCTTTGAGTATTCTCGTCCTAAAAGTGCCAGGAAGGACAGAGTACTTTTCTTGGGTCACCTCAGGCTTGAGAGGCAAGTGCTGGCTTGTGTGGGTGGCTCCATGCTGACCTCATGGACTCAGGGAATGTGAAGATATTAGGAAAATGTAAAAGCAGAAGCAAACACACACACACACACACACACACACACACACTCCCATTCACACACACACCCACACTTTCACACACACACAGGCACACACGGACACCAACTTCCCTTTCCACACCGATGTGCCTAGGCTCCCAACCCTTCTTTCTACCTCTTTTCTCTTTTCAGAACGTTTCCCAAAGGAGGGCAGGAGAAAACGGACCGCGATTTCTCCATGCCAAACCAGTCTCCTCCTTCAAGCCTTTGAGACGAACCCATTTCCCTGCATTTCCACCAGAGAACACCTGGCCAGACTCACAGGACTCCCGGAATCCCGCATTCAGGTACATTTGCGGAGGGTGTCTGTGAACTGCTGAATGTGCAGGGGAGAGTGGCCCCTGAGACATTCCTAGAGAAACGTGGGCTCGTTGGGGTTATCCACGTGTCCCATGCGTGGGCAGTAGGGGGAGAGCATGGACCTTGCAAGGGATGGACTGCACATAAGCAGAATGTGTCAGCCGAAATGGGGATAGTAGGGGAGAACATGAAGGTGAGGTGGCAGTGCCCGTGTGTGTAGAAATGGTGCGTGGACATAAGTGGGGAAACGGAAAAGTTGCCACCTCTCTTTGGTCATGCAAAGTGTCAGTGCTTCAAAGGCTTGGGGGCGCTCTCCATGTGGCCCCCAGCATTTCCTGAGTTTGTGTGGGCTTGCCTACCTGTGAGTGGACATGTGGTCTTCAGTGTCCTGGGACTCAGCACCCCCCCCATGGCGGGAATGGATCCTGCTAACAAGCCACACCTTTTCTGGATAACCTAATCATCTAGGATTATCGGCCCTCTGATTCTTGGCCTGGTGGGGGAGAAGTCCCAGGGGAGGCCCAGTTGATCAGGCTTGGTCTCCCTGAGCTCCAGAGAGACTGGTTTCTAGTTAAGTACATGTGAAACAGCTTTATGGTCCATGGAAGTTGACTCTCCGCAAGGCACTCCTTTGGGGCCAGAGCCCGTGAGCCTGCTTTAAGGAGGCATGTATGGGCCTGGAGCCTGACAAGTCTTGTCACTGTAAAGAGGGGAGGCTCAGCGTGCTCGCTCCTGAGAACCCCCATCTCCTCCAGCCAGCGGAGGAGACAGAGAGGCAAGTCAAACGCGGGTGTGGTTGATTTGGACTCCTGGCGGTCCATGATTACCCCTGGGGGCCCAAGACCTGTGCCTGTAGACGGAGTGTGTCGATGTGAGGCCAGTTCAGGACTTGGGCTGAAGGCCTCCAAGGCCGAGGAGGTGGTTTGCCCTTGGGGTCACACGAATCGGACACTGGGGGTCAAATGCTGAGGGACGCTTGGAGGACTTGGAGTAGGCTGGGCAAGGAGGGCAGGTGGTCATCGAAGTCTTGGTCCCAAGACTCAAGGAATGGCCTGTCAGGAAGCTGCAATGGGCAAACAAAGAGAGCGCTAGGCAGGGACCAGGCAGAGCACTACAGACGGGAGTTAAGCAAAGCAGAGCATAGCAGAACTGAGCGGCTGCCATTGCATCCAGTCAAGTGGGAATCCCGTCCAGACCAGGTGTCCACAGTTGCCTGGGACTTGCCCCTACTTCACAAGGACCAGGTGAAAGGAGTGAACCGAGCTGCCCTGAGATTCAGAGCAACAGACCTGGCCTTCTCCCGGAGAGATCCCACACAGGGGAAGGGGCAAGCCAAAGTGGTATCTGTCACTTCTGATTCTCATGTCCGCAACCCCTCTTCTCTGTCCCAGGTCTGGTTCCAGAACAGAAGAGCTCGGCACCCAGGGCAGAGCAGAAGTGGCCCTGCGAATGACCGGGCGGCAAACCAGGAAGCCAGTCCTCACCTGACCATTCCAGGGGACCCAGGCCCCCAGCCCGGTGTCCTCGGATGCTCTCAGCTTCTGGCTCCTTCCAATCCTCTGGGAAGCATGCAGGCTTTTGGGGCAGCGACCCTTCCTGTCCTCTCCATGGGCTTTGCCCCCCTGGTTTCTTGTGGGGGCCCTGTGAGCCAGGCCGTGGGGGCCACTATGGCCCCGCATACCCAAGCCTGGCAGGGAGGAAGCAACTCTCCCACTCCTCAAGCCATGAGGAACCATTCCATGATGGGACCGACTCAGGGAGTGTGCCTTTCAGCTCGCCACACCCGTCTTTGTCCCCTGACGCAAGGGGAATGCCAGCGGCAACAGGAGCACCCTGGCTTGGCACCCGTGCTCTTCCACGGCTATCCCCTGCCTCCAGATGACAATCCTTGCCAACCAGTGCAGGAGGCAGGGCCCATGGGTAGTCACAATGCCTCGCAGTGGTTGGGGGAGCAGTCCCGACTTCTCTTGAGCACAGGACAGGCTCCGGATGCAGCAGCTGGGCAGCCTGCACACGCTGAGATCCCTGGCTGGCGGTGGCAGGCACCCCCTGCTGCTGGGCTCCCTAGTGCACTGGACCCACAGCTCCCACCTTCTGCAGAAGCCTCACGTTTCTTAGAGGAGCTTCTATCAGCCACAGAGAGGGAGGAAGACACACAGCCTTTTCCGAGTGGGCATCTGTGGCAAGGGGAGGCTCCGGGACCCTTGGAAGCACCCCTCAGTGAGGAAGAGTTTTCGTCCCTGCTGGCCATGCTGCACGATTCCACGTGGCCTCACGCCTAGGACCAGGGAGGCCTCGGCTTCCCCACTCCCCATTCATTCAGACTTCCATTTCTGAGAGGCAGTCCATTACAGGACAGCAAGGACGAGGAACAGGAAGCAAGGTCCATGCTCCAGAGGAAGACCGAGGCCCAAAGGAGCAACTGCCTCTTGGAAGGACAGAAGGGTGTTCCTCCCAGCCCCGTGGACGGAGTTCCATGGAATTCCCGATCGTCATCAATTGACTCAAGGCACCTGAAGGCATTACGGACACTGGGCTCTTTATACACTCCCCGACACCTGAGTGAACACTGGCAGGACACACACAGGCCATCCTCCCTGCCATCACCCTAGACTCTGGCGCCAGGGAAACCCTGGCCCTGGCAGCGAACCCAAGCAAGGAAGAGAAGTTAGAGGACACCTCCCCCATGCCTTTGCCTCCTGATGAAGTGGAACATCCAATCTGCAGAAGCTGACCGTGTAGACCAACACAGCGTGCTACATATCTCCCCTGAGGGGGCCCAGGGAGGCCAAGCCATCCGGGCTGGGAGGGCTCGGAACCGGCCAAACGGGAAACAACTGCAGGCCCCCATGGCCCAGAGATCCTCTCCCAGCCAAAGTCCAGAATGCCCTGTGGACTTTGCCTGGCTTATTGCCCTGGAGCCTTTCCAGGGGACACAGCATGACAGTTCCGAGGGCAACCGTCAGTCTCAGAAGGCATTCCAGAAGTGAGGGGACCAATGTGGTTCTTTCCAGAACCTTTGCACTTCTTTTTTTTCTCTGTCTCTGGTTGGTGTCTATCGGCGTGCCTCACTATGTACAATGTACTCTCGCTTCTCAGGAAGAAGGACGATATTCCCTGTCAGCGTCTTTGTGATCTTCCTTTGGCGGGGTCACTCCTCTCCCTTGCGAAAGGGAACTTTGAGGAAAACCATCCTGGATTTTCAAGGTCCATGGGACACTCCATTGACATAATAAACCTATCTTTGTCTCCCCACTACGGTGTCTGGTCGTGATTCATTCCTTTCCCTGAACGTCCGGGCATGCTTGCCCATCCTCAGAGCCTGGCGATGCTTTGTGGCCCGGGGATGGACTGTGGAAGCCATCGGCATGCCCACGTGTAGCTGAGAGCTTCTGGCACAGAGAAACCCAAGAGGCTGCACCAACACTTCCTAGCAGTCTTCCCACTCCGCCTGCATGGATGGTGCCTTCTGTGCAAGCAATCTTCCAAGGGATGTAGGTGGAGCGCAAGTGGAAGTCGTTCCCCACACATTGTACCTGACCCCACTCTTCTCAGCGGAGGCCAAATTCACACGGAGGGAACATCATGGAGGGCAGGCAATGAATCACCGCCACCCCACCTTGCTTTTTGCCCCTGTCCTTCCTCCATTTCTCTCTTTCCCTTTCTTCAGATCTCAGCCTATCGTTCCCTCTCCCTCTATCTCATTTTCTTTCACACATGGACACCTACAGATGTCCACACAGTCTCACGATAATGCTTCTGCTCCTGAGAGTATGGGTACAGAAACTCTGGTGGAAAGGATGTGGTCAAAACATTTTGTAGACTAAGGTGGGCATCACCGGGTTATTTCCTCAGTTTTTTCTTCTGTCCCTACCTCTTTCCCATGTGCCCTGGGAAATGAGAGGTTGTGGACTTGGTTTCTTGAGTCCACCTCTAAATCCATGGCCAACACGTATGGGTTCCAAGTTGCAAGAAACCAAAGTAGTCTGACCTTGGTCACTTCCACCCAACTCTATCTCTCTGTATCCACATGCTGTTTTGCACTGATATATCTGTAGCCCCATGTTGCTACTTGCCTAGTTCCACAGGTGGGTCGCTGATATGTCTCTGTGGATGGATCTTGTGTTGGAAACCCTCCATATCTCACCAGCCCTAGTGGTTTGTTCTTCAGTTGGCTCTATGGACACATCTACCTTTGCTTTTGTAGACTGGGTGGAAGGTAGTGTCCCTCCCTCCCCGAACAGAGTGGGTTAGGATATCTGGAGAGTGCCTAGCCAAAGTGTCCTCGGGACAGACGGGGTTTGGGCTGTGTCTAGAGAAGCTACGTGTCGGAATGGCTCTCTTGACGTGTTGGGAGGACCTCGGTCTCCTCTGATCGTGTTTGCAAGGTCTATGGACTCTTGGGGCTGGCCCCTCTGCACACATGATGTGGAGGGAAGAACGGGGCTGCAGCCACATTGGGGTCCAAAGCCAGCCACAACAGATGCTCAAGTACGGACATGAGCCCTGGAGCCTGTCCTCTCCATGCGTGGCCAGTGCCATGCACATCAGTGAGGTCTCAAGCCTCTGGCAGATGTGCAACATGCAGCACCACTCTGGAAAATAGCTTGGCAGAGGAGATAGATGTCCATTGGAAGCTGGAGGAAGTCTGCCCGTTAGCGGGTTGTTACTCCTGGCCTGGGAGTCCCCAGGGCCTCTGATCTGTCAGGGCCTCTTCCTCCAGCTGTGCCAACCCTGGGATCCCTCAAAGAGAACGTCTCGCCCTGCGACAGAGATCACCCAAGCGGATTCGAGGTGCCAAAAACAGGATCCACGTGTCTGCGGGACATGGTCTCGGGGTTTCAACACTGCTCCTCGTCTTCTTGAGGGTCAGCTTCAGGAAGTGCCAGGAGACCACTTGCAACGTCAGGACAGCAATGTCTGGAAAAGGCACAGAGAGCTGCGCCGATGATCCGCTGCCTTTGATAGGCTCCAGTCAGGACTCCGCCCTTGACTAGTGTGGAGGGTTTGTGCATTCCTAAAACCTCTGTGCTCAGAAAACAGCGCCCAGGAAGTTCTAGGGCACCCTCTGTGGAGGCCCCCTGCCCACCTGTCTCCTCGTGCTGCAAGCCACCCCGGGGACAAGCCTAGCCACGACAGCCACCAACTCCCTGGCCGGGGAGATACCCTCGAGCTTCCATAAGATGCGATTCCTCTCTTTATGCAGATGCCGTTTCTTGACCGAAAGCCACTGGTTCCCCCGGGAAGGAAGCACAAGCACACGCTCTGACCCGCACACAACCGTACCATTAGGAAATGCTCTGGGACTGCCGTCAGTCCTGCAAAAATGACTCCCTTCGCCGCCTCTTTCTACTGGGTTCTACTTGTCTCCGTGAAGTTCACCACATGGAATTGCAGAGCCGAGTGAGACAAAAGGCAAAGGGTGCGTCATTTGGTTCTCTGTGTCCCATTTCCTTTTGGGCCGCTGGTTGGCTGTCGGGTTGCTTGGTAGTTGCCCGGCCGATTCGATACCTGGCCGTCTCTGGGAATCCACTGAAGCGGTCGACTGATGGCACATTCCCTCTCATCTTCCTTTTAACCACAGATGGGACCACCACAATGTAAGCGGAGTTAGGTATCTTGTATACACACACACACTCACCCACACACACACATGCACACACACACCAACACACACCAGCTTCAGAGGAGAGGCAACTTGGCCCTTCCGGTTTCCATTCTGCTTTGAATTGATCTGAATTTCTCCATCTGCTTCTCAGGTTCCTGCCGCTGGCTTCCCCTCCTAGGTCATTATTAAGTAGGGCTCTCCATGGAGAGCTCAAGTCTCTCTGGCTACGCCCTGCCAAGAACAGGGAAGAATAGGAACACCAGGTGTAGCCTGTGGAAACGCAAAGTGATGGAGTCATCATAGCACAGACTATTTCTCTCTGGCAAAACTAGGGAGGCCTGAATCCGTCTCAGACGCCAGAGAGCGTTGATTCCCTTAGACCAGGACATGGTAGCATCTCCATTGGACTCAATCACTGCACGTTCACACGTCCCATGCCTTTCCTGCGAACGTGGGGCACCCTTGTCCCCACAGGCAGCTAAGGCTGTGGACCAATCCATTCCACATCCATGGCGATGGCTGGCTCGAAATCTTTCTCTTACATGCCTCCTATCTCAGCTGTCTGATCTCAGTGTCCTGGATGGATCCAAAGGGAAGTGTTGCTTCCAGAGCTGCCTGGGACCTGCCTGGGTGTCTTTGGAAACGGAATCCCCAATTGCGGAGGGCACAGAGACACCAAGCCAGGTGGGTGACCAATCCCAATTGGCCGGGGAAGGTGAAGATACCAGGGCAATGAGCATATAATGTTTTGATTCAAGTAATACAAAAATCAGCAAACATAAAAACAAAGGGGAGAAAAGGAAAGCTGTCCAATGAAACATGACCGACGTACCAATAAAGACACAGTACACGTAAGCAGTGGAAAGAAAGATCGAAAGCCATGTGATGCAATAGAAGGGAACTTAATTACGAGGCTGATCTTGGGTTGCCAAAGGGGACTCGCATCCCACACAGACATGTCACAATCTGAAACAAGGGTGGAAAGGCCTTCACTGGGTCCAGTCCTAGACACAGTCCCAGATGGGCTGCATTATCGACGGACCAAGACTGAGGCAAAGAGAAAGCTATGAAAAGCTTTATACTATGCAGAGCATTAGAAGTCAGACCGACCGGCCAGGGGAACGAGACAGAGATGAAGTGTACGTTATGCAATGCTTTATTCAATGCTCAGCATCGGAAGTCAGACTGACCGGCGAGGGCCGCCTCCGAGAGGACGACCCCGCCATGATCTAACAGGCTGGATTTATAGAGCATAACCGCAGATCTCAAGGCTCTTGGCTTCTGTGGTTAGGGCGTTTACTGCCAGAACCGATTCCAGGAACTGATCGCAGGAACCATTGGGGCATTGATTCCCGGAATGAAGTCCGTGGATGAAAATAACAGTATGGCTACCTAGGCAATTTGGAGTCACTCTGGCTAAGCAGGCCCTAATAGTTAAACAGGTTTGAACACTAAATCGGCCCTAACAGTCCCCAGAGTCTCAACCGCACTGGTCGATGTCAGGGCTGTCATCCTGGAGACAAGCTGGCGGGAGTGGGAGAGGCACATTCCATGCAGAGGAGGGTGGGGCGGGCACATCCACCTGCCCAGGTGCAGCTCTCGGCTCAGGTGGTCCTGAAGTCCTGCTGAACACCTCTTCTCCCAAAGTTCGGAACCACTGAAGGCAGGGTTTCACTTCGACAGCAGCTGTCCAAGTGATTGGGGGTGGGCCATCCTAGGCTTTGATCAATCGCACGCTCCCAGGTCCTGCCCAGTCGAGCGGCCAGTGCTCTGGGACCCGAGGTACTGCAGCGGCATGGCTCCCACCAGCAAATCAAGGAGTAAGTTCCCCTCAGAGGCCCTGCTCCCCGCTTGTTTTCCCCAAAGTCCCCTGTTACTTTCCGGGCTTCAGGACATTAAGAGGGGCACATGCTGGAAGGTTCTGATCCACAGAGGATTGGGGGAAGGGGATCGAGAGAGGCTTGCCCATGGCCGCCGTCAGAAGCAAAACTGAAGTCGGTGGCCAGGAGTCCCAACTAGAGTCCCGCTTGGGAAAATAGGCAAGCTAGATCTCAGGGGGTAGAGTATGGGTCGAGGTTCGGCACCTCGTTCAGGTGGAAGTGACAAAAATGGAACTTTCACCTCCAACGCGGCAGCACTCGGTGGGATGTACTGTCGGATTTTTCCTGGCTGTTTCTTAGAAGCAGTGGGGTCCTCTTTGCTCCTCCTCAGGTGCTTTCCTCCCTCACTCCCCCCGCGGGTCTCCTCATTCATTGGCATGCCATCACATGGCTCAGGACTGGTTGGTATCTCCCTAGTCCCTGGACTATCACCCGTTCCCACGGGCAGAGGGCAGGGTGCCAGGGCCCCTATCGAGCAGGCTCTCCAGTGATTTCGTGTGTGGATAAGGGACAATAATCTCCGGCCTGGGAATGGGTGGACAGGGCAGAAAGGGAAGAGCTGAGGCGGCACAGCCACTTCGCACGGCTAGGCAAGCCTTCCTACTCCAGTGGCCATTTTCCCTGCAACAGGCACACTCCCACCAGGATCCCGACGGAGGCGGCTTCTTTTGAGGCCATGGCAGAAAGAGGCTCTGCAGGCCTTGTTCCAGCAGAACCGGTACCCTGGCATCACCACCAGAGAACGACTGGCCCAAGAGCTAGACATTCCCGAGTCCAGGATCCAGGTAGGCTTGAGCTTCTCTTTCATTCTCCCTGGGGCAAAAGTTGTGGACACTATGTGGCTGAAGCCAGTGTATGTCACCTCCATATCCAGCTGGGAGCTCAGTTTCTTTGGGTTCTCTTTGGGCATTCCCGGGGACCCCATGCCCTTTGACGACATTGCAAGTCATTCGGTCTAAGAACACGGGGACCACTGGTTGGCATGGCCCGGGCACACCAACGGGTCAACACATCCACCTGACTTCCCTTAGAAATCATTTGCCCAGACTTATCGTGTGGCCCACACAAAACTCTCTGAGACTTTAGGTATGAGGGACACAAAGGAATGGAAGATACGGAGGCAGCCAGATGATAGACATAGAGATAGAGGCAGATGATGTACATTCAGATACAGATAGAGATAGATCCAGTTCACCAGTGCTGCCTGAACGTCAGTTCCTCTTTTGCCACTTAGGTTTGGTTCCAGAATGAGCGCACGAGACAGCTCAGGCGGAGCCGATTGGCACCTGCAAACTCCCAAGTGGAAGGGCCATCGTGTGGACAGGAACAGCCTGAAGCTTGGACTCCAGGTGAGTCCCTAGCCTACCAAACGCGTCTCTTCTGGAGCTTCTCCTTCACGCAGGAACGGGTCTGCGTGGGCTTGTCAAGGGTTTGGCAAGAGGGCTTTGGAAAGGAACCCACGTTACCTTGTTGGGTTCCCAGCGATGGACACTGTGTTTATACCGACTCTTGGGCGAGTGCATTCTTTCTGGACAGAAAGGCTTTGAGTATTCTCGTCCTAAAAGTGCCAGGAAGGACAGAGTACTTTTCTTGGGTCACCTCAGGCTTGAGAGGCAAGTGCTGGCTTGTGTGGGTGGCTCCATGCTGACCTCATGGACTCAGGGAATGTGAAGATATTAGGAAAATGTAAAAGCAGAAGCAAACACACACACACACACACACACACACACACACTCCCATTCACACACACACCCACACTTTCACACACACACAGGCACACACGGACACCAACTTCCCTTTCCACACCGATGTGCCTAGGCTCCCAACCCTTCTTTCTACCTCTTTTCTCTTTTCAGAACGTTTCCCAAAGGAGGGCAGGAGAAAACGGACCGCGATTTCTCCATGCCAAACCAGTCTCCTCCTTCAAGCCTTTGAGACGAACCCATTTCCCTGCATTTCCACCAGAGAACACCTGGCCAGACTCACAGGACTCCCGGAATCCCGCATTCAGGTACATTTGCGGAGGGTGTCTGTGAACTGCTGAATGTGCAGGGGAGAGTGGCCCCTGAGACATTCCTAGAGAAACGTGGGCTCGTTGGGGTTATCCACGTGTCCCATGCGTGGGCAGTAGGGGGAGAGCATGGACCTTGCAAGGGATGGACTGCACATAAGCAGAATGTGTCAGCCGAAATGGGGATAGTAGGGGAGAACATGAAGGTGAGGTGGCAGTGCCCGTGTGTGTAGAAATGGTGCGTGGACATAAGTGGGGAAACGGAAAAGTTGCCACCTCTCTTTGGTCATGCAAAGTGTCAGTGCTTCAAAGGCTTGGGGGCGCTCTCCATGTGGCCCCCAGCATTTCCTGAGTTTGTGTGGGCTTGCCTACCTGTGAGTGGACATGTGGTCTTCAGTGTCCTGGGACTCAGCACCCCCCCCATGGCGGGAATGGATCCTGCTAACAAGCCACACCTTTTCTGGATAACCTAATCATCTAGGATTATCGGCCCTCTGATTCTTGGCCTGGTGGGGGAGAAGTCCCAGGGGAGGCCCAGTTGATCAGGCTTGGTCTCCCTGAGCTCCAGAGAGACTGGTTTCTAGTTAAGTACATGTGAAACAGCTTTATGGTCCATGGAAGTTGACTCTCCGCAAGGCACTCCTTTGGGGCCAGAGCCCGTGAGCCTGCTTTAAGGAGGCATGTATGGGCCTGGAGCCTGACAAGTCTTGTCACTGTAAAGAGGGGAGGCTCAGCGTGCTCGCTCCTGAGAACCCCCATCTCCTCCAGCCAGCGGAGGAGACAGAGAGGCAAGTCAAACGCGGGTGTGGTTGATTTGGACTCCTGGCGGTCCATGATTTCCCCTGGGGGCCCAAGACCTGTGCCTGTAGACGGAGTGTGTCGATGTGAGGCCAGTTCAGGACTTGGGCTGAAGGCCTCCAAGGCCGAGGAGGTGGTTTGCCCTTGGGGTCACACGAATCGGACACTGGGGGTCAAATGCTGAGGGACGCTTGGAGGACTTGGAGTAGGCTGGGCAAGGAGGGCAGGTGGTCATCGAAGTCTTGGTCCCAAGACTCAAGGAATGGCCTGTCAGGAAGCTGCAATGGGCAAACAAAGAGAGCGCTAGGCAGGGACCAGGCAGAGCACTACAGACGGGAGTTAAGCAAAGCAGAGCATAGCAGAACTGAGCGGCTGCCATTGCATCCAGTCAAGTGGGAATCCCGTCCAGACCAGGTGTCCACAGTTGCCTGGGACTTGCCCCTACTTCACAAGGACCAGGTGAAAGGAGTGAACCGAGCTGCCCTGAGATTCAGAGCAACAGACCTGGCCTTCTCCCGGAGAGATCCCACACAGGGGAAGGGGCAAGCCAAAGTGGTATCTGTCACTTCTGATTCTCATGTCCGCAACCCCTCTTCTCTGTCCCAGGTCTGGTTCCAGAACAGAAGAGCTCGGCACCCAGGGCAGAGCAGAAGTGGCCCTGCGAATGACCGGGCGGCAAACCAGGAAGCCAGTCCTCACCTGACCATTCCAGGGGACCCAGGCCCCCAGCCCGGTGTCCTCGGATGCTCTCAGCTTCTGGCTCCTTCCAATCCTCTGGGAAGCATGCAGGCTTTTGGGGCAGCGACCCTTCCTGTCCTCTCCATGGGCTTTGCCCCTCTGGTTTCTTGTGGGGGCCCTGTGAGCCAGGCCGTGGGGGCCACTATGGCCCCGCATACCCAAGCCTGGCAGGGAGGAAGCAACTCTCCCACTCCTCAAGCCATGAGGAACCATTCCATGATGAGACCGACTCAGGGAGTGTGCCTTTCAGCTCGCCACACCCGTCTTTGTCCCCTGACGCAAGGGGAATGCCAGCGGCAACAGGAGCACCCTGGCTTGGCACCCGTGCTCTTCCACGGCTATCCCCTGCCTCCAGATGACAATCCTTGCCAACCAGTGCAGGAGGCAGGGCCCATGGGTAGTCACAATGCCCCGCAGTGGTTGGGGGAGCAGTCCCGACTTCTCTTGAGCACAGGACAGGCTCCGGATGCAGCAGCTGGGCAGCCTGCACACGCTGAGATCCCTGGCTGGTGGTGGCAGGCACCCCCTGCTGCTGGGCTCCCTAGTGCACTGGACCCACAGCTCCCACCTTCTGCAGAAGCCTCACGTTTCTTAGAGGAGCTTCTATCAGCCACAGAGAGGGAGGAAGACACACAGCCTTTTCCGAGTGGGCATCTGTGGCAAGGGGAGGCTCCGGGACCCTTGGAAGCACCCCTCAGTGAGGAAGAGTTTTCGTCCCTGCTGGCCATGCTGCACGATTCCACGTGGCCTCACGCCTAGGACCAGGGAGGCCTCGGCTTCCCCACTGCCCATTCATTCAGACTTCCTTTTCTGAGAGGCAGTCCATTACAGGACAGCAAGGACGAGGAACAGGAAGCAAGGTCCATTCTCCAGAGGAAGACCGAGGCCCAAAGGAGCAACTGCCTCTTGGAAGGACAGAAGGGTGTTCCTCCCAGCCCCGTGGACGGAGTTCCATGGCATTCCCGATCGTCATCAATTGACTCAAGGCACCTGAAGGCATTACGGACACTGGGCTCTTTATACACTCCCCGACACCTGAGTGAACACTGGCAGGACACACACCGGCCATCCTCCCTGCCATCACCCTAGACTCTGGCGCCAGGGAAACCCTGGCCCTGGCAGCGAACCCAAGCAAGGAAGAGAAGTTAGAGGACACCTCCCCCATGCCTTTGCCTCCTGATGAAGTGGAACATCCAATCTGCAGAAGCTGACCATGTAGACCAACACAGCGTGCTACATATCTCCCCTGAGGGGGCCCAGGGAGGCCAAGCCATCCGGGCTGAGAGGGCTCGGAACCGGCCAAACGGGAAACAACCGCAGGCCCCCATGGCCCAGAGATCCTCTCCCAGCCAAAGTCCAGAATGCCCTGTGGACTTTGCCTGGCTTATTGCCCTGGAGCCTTTCCAGGGGACACAGCATGACAGTTCCGAGGGCAACCGTCAGTCTCAGAAGGCATTCCAGAAGTGAGGGGACCAATGTGGTTCTTTCCAGAACCTTTGCACTTCTTTTTTTTCTCTGTCTCTGGTTGGTGTCTATCGGCGTGCCTCACTATGTACAATGTACTCTCGCTTCTCAGGAAGAAGGACGATATTCCCTGTCAGCGTCTTTGTGATCTTCCTTTGGCGGGGTCACTCCTCTCCCTTGCGAAAGGGAACTTTGAGGAAAACCATCCTGGATTTTCAAGGTCCATGGGACACTCCATTGACATAATAAACCTATCTTTGTCTCCCCACTACGGTGTCTGGTCGTGATTCATTCCGTTCCCTGAACGTCCGGGCATGCTTGCCCATCCTCAGAGCCTGGCGATGCTTTGTGGCCCGGGGATGGACTGTGGAAGCCATCGGCATGCCCACGTGTAGCTGAGAGCTTCTGGCACAGAGAAACCCAAGAGGCTGCACCAACACTTCGTAGCAGTCTTCCCACTCCGCCTGCATGGATGGTGCCTTCTGTGCAAGCAATCTTCCAAGGGATGTAGGTGGAGCGCAAGTGGAAGTCGTTCCCCACACATTGTACCTGACCCCACTCTTCTCAGCGGAGGCCAAATTCACACGTAGGGAACATCATGGAGGGCAGGCAATGAATCACCGCCCCCCCACCTTGCTTTTTGCCCCTGTCCTTCCTCCTTTTCTCTCTTTCCCTTTCTTCAGATCTCAGCCTATCTTTCCCTCTCCCTCTATCTCATTTTCTTTCACACATGGACACCTACAGATGTCCACACAGTCTCACGATAATGCTTCTGCTCCTGAGAGTATGGGTACAGAAACTCTGGTGGAAAGGATGTGGTCAAAACATTTTGTAGACTAAGGTGGGCATCGCCGGGTTATTTCTTCAGTTTTTTCTTCTGTCCCTAACTCTTTCCCATGTGCCCTGGGAAATGAGAGGTTGTGGACTTGGTTTCTTGAGTCCACCTCTAAATCCATGGCCAACACGTATGGGTTCCAAGTTGCAAGAAACCAAAGTAGTCTGACCTTGGTCACTTCCACCCAACTCTATCTCTCTGTATCCACATGCTGTTTTGCACTGATATATCTGTAGCCCCATGTTGCTACTTGCCTAGTTCCACAGGTGTGTCGCTGATATGTCTCTGTGGATGGATCTTGTGTTGGAAATCCTCCATATCTAACCAGCGCTAGTGGTTTGTTCTTCAGTTGGCTCTATGGACACATCTACCTTTGCTTTTGTAGACTGGGTGGAAGGTAGTGTCCCTCCCTCCCCGAACAGAGTGGGTTAGGATATCTGGAGAGTACCTAGCCAAAGTGTCCTCGGGACAGACGGGGTTTGGGCTGTGTCTAGAGAAGCTACGTGTCGGAATGGCTCTCTTGACGTGTTGGGAGGACCTCGGTCTCCTCTGATCGTGTTTGCAAGGTCTATGGACTCTTGGGGCTGGCCCCTCTGCACACATGATGTGGAGGGAAGAACGGGGCTGCAGCCACATTGGGGTCCAAAGCCAGCCACAACAGATGCTCAAGTACGGACATGAGCCCTGGAGCCTGTCCTCTCCATGCGTGGCCAGTGCCATGCACATCAGTGAGGTCTCAAGCCTCTGGCAGATGTGCAACATGCAGCACCACTCTGGAAAATAGCTTGGCAGAGGAGATAGATGTCCATTGGAAGCTGGAGGAAGTCTGCCCGTTAGCGGGTTGTTACTCGTGGCCTTGGAGGCCAAGTCCCCAGGGCCTCTGATCTGTCAGGGCCTCTTCCTCCAGCTGTGCCAACCCTGGGATCCCTCAAAGAGAACGTCTCGCCCTGCGACAGAGATCACCCAAGCGGATTCGAGGTGCCAAAAACAGGATCCACGTGTCTGCGGGACATGGTCTCGGGGATTCAACACTGCTCCTCGTCTTCTTGAGGGTCAGCTTCAGGATGTGCCGGGAGACCACTTGCAACGTCAGGACAGCAATGTCTGGAAAAGGCACAGAGAGCTGCGCCGATGATCCGCTGCCTTTGATAGGCTCCAGTCAGGACTCCGCCCTTGACTAGTGTGGGGGGTTTGTGCATTCCTAAAACCTCTGTGCTCAGAAAACAGCGCCCAGGAAGTTCTAGGGCACCCTCTGTGGAGGCCCCCTGCCCACCTGTCTCCTCGTGCTGCAAGCCACCCCGGGGACAAGCCTAGCCACGACAGCCACCAACTCCCTGGCCGGGGAGATACCCTCGAGCTTCCAGAAGATGCGATTCCTCTCTTTATGCAGATGCCGTTTCTTGACCGAAAGCCACTGGTTCCCCCGGGAAGGAAGCACAAGCACACGCTCTGACCCGCACACAACCGTACCATTAGGAAATGCTCTGGGACTGCCGTCAGTCCTGCAAAAATGACTCCCTTCGCCGCCTCTTTCTACTGGGTTCTACTTGTCTCCGTGAAGTTCACCACATGGAATTGCAGAGCCGAGTGAGACAAAAGGCAAAGGGTGCGTCATTTGGTTCTCTGTGTCCCATTTCCTTTTGGGCCGCTGGTTGGCTGTCGGGTTGCTTGGTAGTTGCCCGGCCGATTCGATACCTGGCCGTCTCTGGGAATCCACTGAAGCGGTCGACTGATGGCACATTCCATCTCATCTTCCTTTTAACCACAGATGGGACCACCACAATGTAAGCGGAGTTAGGTATCTTGTATACACACACACACTCACCCACACACACACATGCACACACACACCAACACACACCAGCTTCAGAGGAGAGGCAACTTGGCCCTTCCGGTTTCCATTCTGCTTTGAATTGATCTGAATTTCTCCATCTGCTTCTCAGGTTCCTGCCGCTGGCTTCCCCTCCTAGGTCATTATTAAGTAGGGCTCTCCATGGAGAGCTCAAGTCTCTCTGGCTACGCCCTGCCAAGAACAGGGAAGAATAGGAACACCAGGTGTAGCCTGTGGAAACGCAAAGTGATGGAGTCATCATAGCACAGACTATTTCTCTCTGGCAAAACTAGGGAGGCCTGAATCCGTCTCAGACGCCGGAGAGCGTTGATTCCCTTAGACCAGGACATGGTAGCTTCTCCACTGGACTCAATCACTGCACGTTCACACGTCCCATGCCTTTCCTGCGAACGTGGGGCACCCTTGTCCCCACAGGCAGCTAAGGCTGTGGACCAATCCATTCCACATCCATGGCGATGGCTGGCTCGAAATCTTTCTCTTACATGCCTCCTATCTCAGCTGTCTGATCTCAGTGTCCTGGATGGATCCAAAGGGAAGTGTTGCTTCCAGAGCTGCCTGGGACCTGCCTGGGTGTCTTTGGAAACGGAATCCCCAATTGCGGAGGGCACAGAGACACCAAGCCAGGTGGGTGACCAAACCCAATTGGCCGGGGAAGGTGAAGATACCAGGGCAATGAGCATATAATGTTTTGATTCAAGTAATACAAAAATCAGCAAACATAAAAACAAAGGGGAGAAAAGGAAAGCTGTCCAATGAAACATGACCGACGTACCAATAAAAACACAGTACACGTAAGCAGTGGAAAGAAAGATCGAAAGCCATGTGATGCAATAGAAGGGAACTTAATTACGAGGCTGGTCTTGGGTTGCCAAAGGGGACTCGCATCCCACACAGACATGTCACAATCTGAAACAAGGGTGGAAAGGCCTTCACTGGGTTCAGTCCTAGACACAGTCCCAGATGGGCTGCATTATCGACGGACCAAGACTGAGGCAAAGAGAAAGCTATGAAAAGCTTTATACTATGCAGAGCATTAGAAGTCAGACCGACCGGCCAGGGGAACGAGACAGAGATGAAGTGTACGTTATGCAATGCTTTATTCAATGCTCAGCATCAGAAGTCAGACTGACCGGCGAGGGCCGCCTCCGAGAGGACGACCCCGCCCCGATCTAACAGGCTGGATTTATAGAGCATAACCGCAGATCTCAAGGCTCTTGGGTTCTGTGGTTAGGGCGTTTACTGCCAGAACCGATTCCAGGAACTGATCGCAGGAACCATTGGGGCATTGATTCCCGGAATGAAGTCCGTGGATGAAAATAACAGTATGGCTACCTAGGCAATTTGGAGTCGCTCTGGCTAAGCAGGCCCTAATAGTTAAACAGGTTTGAACACTAAATCGGCCCTAACAGTCCCCAGAGTCTCAACCGCACTGGTCGATGTCAGGGCTGTCATCCTGGAGACAAGCTGGCGGGAGTGGGAGAGGCACATTCCATGCAGAGGAGGGTGGGGCGGGCACATCCACCTGCCCAGGTGCAGCTCTCGGCTCAGGTGGTCCTGAAGTCCTGCTGAACACCTCTTCTCCCAAAGTTCGGAACCACTGAAGGCAGGGCTTCACTTCGACAGCAGCTGTCCAAGTGATTGGGGGTGGGCCATCCTAGGCTTTGATCAAACGCACGCTCCCAGGTCCTGCCCAGTCGAGCGGCCAGTGCTCTGGGACCCGAGGTACTGCAGCGGCATGGCTCCCACCAGCAAATCAAGGAGTAAGTTCCCCTCAGAGGCCCTGCTCCCCGCTTGTTTTCCCCAAAGTCCCCTGTTACTTTCCGGGCTTCAGGACATTAAGAGGGGCACATGAGGATTGGGGGAAGGGGATCGAGAGAGGCTTGCCCATGGCCGCCGTCAGAAGCAAAACTGAAGTCGGTGGCCAGGAGTCCCAACTAGAGTCCCGCTTGGGAAAATAGGCAAGCTAGATCTCAGGGGGTAGAGTATGGGTCGAGGTTCGGCACCTCGTTCAGGTGGAAGTGACAAAAATGGAACTTTCACCTCCAACGCGGCAGCACTCGGTGGGATGTACTGTCGGATTTTTCCTGGCTGTTTCTTAGAAGCAGTGGGGTCCTCTTTGCTCCTCCTCAGGTGCTTTCCTCCCTCACTCCCCCCGCGGGTCTCCTCATTCATTGGCATGCCATCACATGGCTCAGGACTGGTTGGTATCTCCCTAGTCCCTGGACTATCACCCGTTCCCACGGGCAGAGGGCAGGGTGCCAGGGCCCCTATCGAGCAGGCTCTCCAGTGATTTCGTGTGTGGATAAGGGACAATAATCTCCGGCCTGGGAATGGGTGGACAGGGCAGAAAGGGAAGAGCTGAGGCGGCACAGCCACTTCGCATGGCTAGGCAAGCCTTCCTACTCCAGTGGCCATTTTCCCTGCAACAGGCACACTCCCACCAGGATCCCGACGGAGGCGGCTTCTTTTGAGGCCATGGCAGAAAGAGGCTCTGCAGGCCTTGTTCCAGCAGAACCGGTACCCTGGCATCACCACCAGAGAACGACTGGCCCAAGAGCTAGACATTCCCGAGTCCAGGATCCAGGTAGGCTTGAGCTTCTCTTTCATTCTCCCTGGGGCAAAAGTTGTGGACACTATGTGGCTGAAGCCAGTGTATGTCACCTCCATATCCAGCTGGGAGCTCAGTTTCTTTGGGTTCTCTTTGGGCATTCCCGGGGACCCCATGCCCTTTGACGACATTGCAAGTCATTCGGTCTAAGAACACGGGGACCACTGGTTGGCATGGCCCGGGCACACCAACGGGTCAACACATCCACCTGACTTCCCTTAGAAATCATTTGCCCAGACTTATCGTGTGGCCCACACAAAACTCTCTGAGACTTTAGGTATGAGGGACACAAAGGAATGGAAGATACGGAGGCAGCCAGATGATAGACATAGAGATAGAGGCAGATGATGTACATTCAGATACAGATAGAGATAGATCCAGTTCACCAGTGCTGCCTGAACGTCAGTTCCTCTTTTGCCACTTAGGTTTGGTTCCAGAATGAGCGCACGAGACAGCTCAGGCGGAGCCGATTGGCACCTGCAAACTCCCAAGTGGAAGGGCCATCGTGTGGACAGGAACAGCCTCTAGCTTGGATTCCAGGTGAGTCCCTAGCCTACCAAACGCGTCTCTTCTGGAGCTTCTCCTTCACGCAGGAACGGGTCTGCGTGGGCTTGTCAAGGGTTTGGCAAGAGGGCTTTGGAAAGGAACCCACGTTACCTTGTTGGGTTCCCAGCGATGGACACTGTGTTTATACCGACTCTTGGGCGAGTGCATTCTTTCTGGACAGAAAGGCTTTGAGTATTCTCGTCCTAAAAGTGCCAGGAAGGACAGAGTACTTTTCTTGGGTCACCTCAGGCTTGAGAGGCAAGTGCTGGCTTGTGTGGGTGGCTCCATGCTGACCTCATGGACTCAGGGAATGTGAAGATATTAGGAAAATGTAAAAGCAGAAGCAAACACACACACACACACACACACACACACTCCCATTCACACACACACCCACACTTTCACACACACACAGGCACACACGGACACCAACTTCCCTTTCCACACCGATGTGCCTAGGCTCCCAACCCTTCTTTCTACCTCTTTTCTCTTTTCAGAACGTTTCCCAAAGGAGGGCAGGAGAAAACGGACCGCCATTTCTCCATGCCAAACCAGTCTCCTCCTTCAAGCCTTTGAGACGAACCCATTTCCCTGCATTTCCACCAGAGATCACCTGGCCAGACTCACAGGACTCCCGGAATCCCGCATTCAGGTACATTTGCGGAGGGTGTCTGTGAACTGCTGAATGTGCAGGGGAGAGTGGCCCCTGAGACATTCCTAGAGAAACGTGGGCTCGTTGGGGTTATCCACGTGTCCCATGCGTGGGCAGTAGGGGGAGAGCATGGACCTTGCAAGGGATGGACTGCACATAAGCAGAATGTGTCAGCCGAAATGGGGATAGTAGGGGAGAACATGAAGGTGAGGTGGCAGTGCCCGTGTGTGTAGAAATGGTGCGTGGACATAAGTGGGGAAACGGAAAAGTTGCCACCTCTCTTTAGGTCATGCAAAGTGTCAGTGCTTCAAAGGCTTGGGGGCGCTCTCCATGTGGCCCCCAGCATTTCCTGAGTTTGTGTGGGCTTGCCTACCTGTGAGTGGACATGTGGTCTTCAGTGTCCTGGGACTCAGCACCCCCCCCAAGGCGGGAATGGATCCTGCTAACAAGCCACACCTTTTCTGGATAACCTAATCATCTAGGATTATCGGCCCTCTGATTCTTGGCCTGGTGGGGGAGAAGTCCCAGGGGAGGCCCAGTTGATCAGGCTTGGTCTCCCTGAGCTCCAGAGAGACTGGTTTCTAGTTAAGTACATGTGAAACAGTTATGGTCCATGGAAGTTGACTCTCCGCAGGGCACTCCTTTGGGGCCAGAGCCCGTGAGCCTGCTTTAAGGAGGCATGTATAGGCCTGGAGCCTGACAAGTCTTGTCACTGTAAAGAGGGGAGGCTCAGCGTGCTCGCTCCTGAGAACCCCCATCTCCTCCAGCCAGCGGAGGAGACAGAGAGGCAAGTCAAACGCGGGTGTGGTTGATTAGGACTCCTGGCGGTCCATGATTTCCCCTGGGGGCCCAAGACCTGTGCCTGTAGACGGAGTGTGTCGATGTGAGGCCAGTTCAGGACTTGGGCTGAAGGCCTCCAAGGCCGAGGAGGTGGTTTGCCCTTGGGGTCACACGAATCGGACACTGGGGGTCAAATGCTGAGGGACGCTTGGAGGACTTGGAGTAGGCTGGCCAAGGAGGGCAGGTGGTCATCAAAGTCTTGGTCCCAAGACTCAAGGAATGGCCGGTCAGGAAGCTGCAATGGGCAAACAAAGAGAGCGCTAGGCAGGGACCAGGCAGAGCACTACAGACGGGAGTTAAGCAAAGCAGAGCATAGCAGAACTGAGCGGCTGCCATTGCATCCAGTCAAGTGGGAATCCCGTCCAGACCAGGTGTCCACAGTTGCCTGGGACTTGCCCCTACTTCACAAGGACCAGGTGAAAGGAGTGAACCGAGCTGCCCTGAGATTCAGAGCAACAGACCTGGCCTTCTCCCGGAGAGATCCCACACAGGGGAAGGGGCAAGCCAAAGTGGTATCTGTCACTTCTGATTCTCATGTCCGCAACCCCTCTTCTCTGTCCCAGGTCTGGTTCCAGAACAGAAGAGCTCGGCACCCAGGGCAGAGCAGAAGTGGCCCTGCGAATGACCGGGCGGCAAACCAGGAAGCCAGTCCTCACCTGACCATTCCAGGGGACCCAGGCCCCCAGCCCGGTGTCCTCGGATGCTCTCAGCTTCTGGCTCCTTCCAATCCTCTGGGAAGCATGCAGGCTTTTGGGGCAGCGACCCTTCCTGTCCTCTCCATGGGCTTTGCCCCCCTGGTTTCTTGTGGGGGCCCTGTGAGCCAGGCCGTGGGGGCCACTATGGCTGCGCATACCCAAGCCTGGCAGGGAGGAAGCAACTCTCCCACTCCTCAAGCCATGAGGAACCATTCCATGATGGGACCGACTCAGGGAGTGTGCCTTTCAGCTCGCCACACCCGTCTTTGTCCCCTGACGCAAGGGGAATGCCAGCGGCAACAGGAGCACCCTGGCTTGGCACCCGTGCTCTTCCACGGCTATCCCCTGCCTCCAGATGACAATCCTTGCCAACCAGTGCAGGAGGCAGGGCCCATGGGTAGTCACAATGCCCCGCAGTGGTTGGGGGAGCAGTCCCGACTTCTCTTGAGCACAGGACAGGCTCCGGATGCAGCAGCTGGGCAGCCTGCACACGCTGAGATCCCTGGCTGGCGGTGGCAGGCACCCCCTGCTGCTGGGCTCCCTAGTGCACTGGACCCACAGCTCCCACCTTCTGCAGAAGCCTCACGTTTCTTAGAGGAGCTTCTATCAGCCACAGAGAGGGAGGAAGACACACAGCCTTTTCCGAGTGGGCATCTGTGGCAAGGGGAGGCTCCGGGACCCTTGGAAGCACCCCTCAGTGAGGAAGAGTTTTCGTCCCTGCTGGCCATGCTGCACGATTCCACGTGGCCTCACGCCTAGGACCAGGGAGGCCTCGGCTTCCCCACTCCCCATTCATTCAGACTTCCTTTTCTGAGAGGCAGTCCATTACAGGACAGCAAGGACGAGGAACAGGAAGCAAGGTCCATGCTCCAGAGGAAGACCGAGGCCCAAAGGAGCAAATGCCTCTTGGAAGGACAGAAGGGTGTTCCTCCCAGCCCCGTGGACGGAGTTCCATGGCATTCCCGATCGTCATCAATTGACTCAAGGCACCTGAATGCATTAAGGACACTGGGCTCTTTATACACTCCCCGACACCTGAGTGAACACTGGCAGGACACACACCGGCCATCCTCCCTGCCATCACCCTAGACTCTGGCGCCAGGGAAACCCTGGCCCTGGCAGCGAACCCAAGCAAGGAAGAGAAGTTAGAGGACACCTCCCCCATGCCTTTGCCTCCTGATGAAGTGGAACATCCAATCTGCAGAAGCTGACCGTGTAGACCAACACAGCGTGCTACATATCTCCCCTGAGGGGGCCCAGGGAGGCCAAGCCATATGGGCTGGGAGGGCTCGGAACCGGCCAAACGGGAAACAACCGCAGGCCCCCATGGCCCAGAGATCCTCTCCCAGCCAAAGTCCAGAATGCCCTGTGGACTTTGCCTGGCTTATTGCCCTGGAGCCTTTCCAGGGGACACAGCATGACAGTTCCGAGGGCAACCGTCAGTCTCAGAAGGCATTCCAGAAGTGAGGGGACCAATGTGGTTCTTTCCAGAACCTTTGCGCTTCTTTTTTTTCCCTGTCTCTGGTTGGTGTCTATCGGCGTGCCTCACTATGTACAATGTACTCTCGCTTCTCAGGAAGAAGGACGATATTCCCTGTCAGCGTCTTTGTGATCTTCCTTTGGCAGGGTCACTCCTCTCCCTTGCAAAAGGGAACTTTGAGGAAAACCATCCTGGATTTTCAAGGTCCATGGGACACTCCATTGACATAATAAACCTATCTTTGTCTCCCCACTACGGTGTCTGGTCGTGATTCATTCCGTTCCCTGAACGTCCGGGCATGCTTGCCCATCCTCAGAGCCTGGCGATGCTTTGTGGCCCGGGGATGGACTGTGGAAGCCATCGGCATGCCCACGTGTAGCTGAGAGCTTCTGGCACAGAGAAACCCAAGAGGCTGCACCAACACTTCGTAGCAGTCTTCCCACTCCGCCAGCATGGATGGTGCCTTCTGTGCAAGCAATCTTCCAAGGGATGTAGGTGGAGCGCAAGTGGAAGTCGTTCCCCACACATTGTACCTGACCCCACTCTTCTCAGCGGAGGCCAAATTCACACGTAGGGTACATCATGGAGGGCAGGCAATGAATCACCGCCATCCCACCTTGCTTTTTGCCCCTGTCCTTCCTCCTTTTCTCTCTTTCCCTTTCTTCAGATCTGAGCCTATCGTTCCCTCTCCCTCTATCTCATTTTCTTTCACACATGGACACCTACAGATGTCCACACAGTCTCACGATAATGCTTCTGCTCCTGAGAGTATAGGTACAGAACCTCTGGTGGAAAGGATGTGGTCAAAACATTTTGTAGACTAAGGTGGGCATCGCCGGGTTATTTCTTCAGTTTTTTCTTCTGTCCCTAACTCTTCCCCATGTGCCCTGGGAAATGAGAGGTTGTGGACTTGGTTTCTTGAGTCCACCTCTAAATCCATGGCCAACACGTATGGCTTCCAAGTTGCAAGAAACCAAAGTAGTCTGACCTTGGTCACTTCCACCCAACTCTATCTCTCTGTATCCACATGCTGTTTTGCACTGATATATCTGTAGCCCCATGTTGCTACTTGCCTAGTTCCACAGGTGTGTCGCTGATATGTCTCTGTGGATGGATCTTGTGTTGGAAACCCTCCATATCTAACCAGCGCTAGTGGTTTGTTCTTCAGTTGGCTCTATGGACACATCTACCTTTGCTTTTGTAGACTGGGTGGAAGGTAGTGTCCCTCCCTCCCCGAACAGAGTGGGTTAGGATATCTGGAGAGTGCCTAGCCAAAGTGTCCTCGGGACAGACGGGGTTTGGGCTGTGTCTAGAGAAGCTACGTGTCGGAATGGCTCTCTTGACGTGTTGGGAGGACCTCGGTCTCCTCTGATCGTGTTTGCAAGGTCTATGGACTCTTGGGGCTGGCCCCTCTGCACACATGATGTGGAGGGAAGAACGGGGCTGCAGCCACATTGGGGTCCAAAGCCAGCCACAACAGATGCTCAAGTACGGACATGAGCCCTGGAGCCTGTCCTCTCCATGCGTGGCCAGTGCCATGCACATCAGTGAGGTCTCAAGCCTCTGGCAGATGTGCAACATGCAGCACCACTCTGGAAAATAGCTTGGCAGAGGAGATAGATGTCCATTGGAAGCTGGAGGAAGTCTGCCCGTTAGCGGGTTGTTACTCGTGGCCTTGGAGGCCAAGTCCCCAGGGCCTCTGATCTGTCAGGGCCTCTTCCTCCAGCTGTGCCAACCCTGGGATCCCTCAAAGAGAACGTCTCGCCCTGCGACAGAGATCACCCAAGCGGATTCGAGGTGCCAAAAACAGGATCCACGTGTCTGCGGGACATGGTCTCGGGGTTTCAACACTGCTCCTTGTCTTCTTGAGGGCCAGCTTCAGGAAGTGCCGGGAGACCACTTGCAACATCAGGACAGCAATGTCTGGAAAAGCCACAGAGAGCTGCGCCGATGATCCGCTGCCTTTGATAGGCTCCAGTCAGGACTCCGCCCTTGACTAGTGTGGAGGGTTTGTGCATTCCTAAAACCTCTGTGCTCAGAAAACAGCGCCCAGGAAGTTCTAGGGCACCCTCTGTGGAGGCCCCCTGCCCACCTGTCTCCTCGTGCTGCAAGCCACCCCGGGGACAAGCCTAGCCACGACAGCCACCAACTCCCTGGCCGGGGAGATACCCTCGAGCTTCCAGAAGATGCGATTCCTCTCTTTATGCAGATGCCGTTTCTTGACCAAAAGCCACTGGTTTCCCCGGGAAGGAAGCACAAGCACACGCTCTGACCCGCACACAACCGTACCATTAGGAAATGCTCTGGGACTGCCGTCAGTCCTGCAAAAATGACTCCCTTCGCCGCCTCTTTCTACTGGGTTCTACTTGTCTCCGTGAAGTTCACCTCATGGAATTGCAGAGCCGAGTGAGACAAAAGGCAAAGGGTGCGTCATTTGGTTCTCTGTGTCCCATTTCCTTTTGGGCCGCTGGTTGGCTGTCGGGTTGCTTGGTAGTTGCCCGGCCGATTCGATACCTGGCCGTCTCTGGGAATCCACTGAAGCGGTCGACTGATGGCACATTCCCTCTCATCTTCCTTTTAACCACAGATGGGACTACCACAATGTAAGCGGAGTTAGGTATCTTGTATACACACACACACTCACCCACACACACACATGCACACACACACCAACACACACCAGCTTCAGAGGAGAGGCAACTTGGACCTTCCGGTTTCCATTCTGCTTTGAATTTATCTGAATTTCTCCATCTGCTTCTCAGGTTCCTGCCGCTGGCTTCCCCTCCTAGGTCATTATTAAGTAGGGCTCTCCATGGAGAGCTCAAGTCTCTCTGGCTACGCCCTGCCAAGAACAGGGAAGAATAGGAACACCAGGTGTAGCCTGTGGAAACGCAAAGTGATGGAGTCATCATAGCACAGACTATTTCTCTCTGGCAAAACTAGGGAGGCCTGAATCCGTCTCAGACGCCGGAGAGCGTTGATTCCCTTAGACCAGGACATGGTAGCATCTCCACTGGACTCAATCACTGCACGTTCACACGTCCCATGCCTTTCCTGCGAACGTGGGGCACCCTTGTCCCCACAGGCAGCTAAGGCTGTGGACCAATCCATTCCACATCCATGGCGATGGCTGGCTCGAAATCTTTCTCTTACATGCCTCCTATCTCAGCTGTCTGATCTCAGTGTCCTGGATGGATCCAAAGGGAAGTGTTGCTTCCAGAGCTGCCTGGGACCTGCCTGGGTGTCTTTGGAAACGGAATCCCCAATTGCGGAGGGCACAGAGACACCAAGCCAGGTGGGTGACCAATCCCAATTGGCCGGGGAAGGTGAAGATACCAGGGCAATGAGCATATAATGTTTTGATTCAAGTAATACAAAAATCAGCAAACATAAAAACAAAGGGGAGAAAAGGAAAGCTGTCCAATGAAACATGACCGACGTACCGATAAAGACACAGTACACGTAAGCAGTGGAAAGAAAGATCGAAAGCCATGTGATGCAATAGAAGGGAACTTAATTACGAGGCTGGTCTTGGGTTGCCAAAGGGGACTCGCATCCCACACAGACATGTCACAATCTGAAACAAGGGTGGAAAGGCCTTCACTGGGTTCAGTCCTAGACACAGTCCCAGATGGGCTGCATTATCGACGGACCAGGACTGAGGCAAAGAGAAAGCTATGAAAAGCTTTATACTATGCAGAGCATTAGAAGTCAGACCGACCGGCCAGGGGAACGAGACAGAGATGAAGTGTACGTTATGCAATGCTTTATTCAATGCTCAGCATCAGAAGTCAGACTGACCGGCGAGGGCCGCCTCCGAGAGGACGACCCCGCCCCGATCTAACAGGCTGGATTTATAGAGCATAACCGCAGATCTCAAGGCTCTTGGCTTCTGTGGTTAGGGCGTTTACTGCCAGAACCGATTCCAGGAACTGATCGCAGGAACCATTGGGGCATTGATTCCCGGAATGAAGTCCGTGGATGAAAATAACAGTATGGCTACCTAGGCAATTTGGAGTCGCTCTGGCTAAGCAGGCCCTAATAGTTAAACAGGTTTGAACACTAAATCGGCCCTAACAGTCCCCAGAGTCTCAACCGCACTGGTCGATGTCAGGGCTGTCATCCTAGAGACAAGCTGGCGGGAGTGGGAGAGGCACATTCCATGCAGAGGAGGGTGGGGCGGGCACATCCACCTGCCCAGGTGCAGCTCTCGGCTCAGGTGGTCCTGAAGTCCTGCTGAACACCTCTTCTCCCAAAGTTCGGAACCACTGAAGGCAGGGCTTCACTTCGACAGCAGCTGTCCAAGTGATTGGGGGTGGGCCATCCTAGGCTTTGATCAGTCGCACGCTCCCAGGTCCTGCCCAGTCGAGCGGCCAGTGCTCTGGGACCCGAGGTACTGCAGCGGCATGGCTCCCACCAGCAAATCAAGGAGTAAGTTCCCCTCAGAGGCCCTGCTCCCCGCTTGTTTTCCCCAAAGTCCCCTGTTACTTTCCGGGCTTCAGGACATTAAGAGGGGCACATGAGGATATGGGGAAGGGGATCGAGAGAGGCTTGCCCATGGCCGCCGTCAGAAGCAAAACTGAAGTCGGTGGCCAGGAGTCCCAACTAGAGTCCCGCTTGGGAAAATAGGCAAGCTAGATCTCAGGGGGTAGAGTATGGGTCGAGGTTCGGCACCTCGTTCAGGTGGAAGTGACAAAAATGGAACTTTCACCTCCAACGCGGCAGCACTCGGTGGGATGTACTGTCGGATTTTTCCTGGCTGTTTCTTAGAAGCAGTGGGGTCCTCTTTGCTCCTCCTCAGGTGCTTTCCTCCCTCACTCCCCCCGCGGGTCTCCTCATTCATTGGCATGCCATCACATGGCTCAGGACTGGTTGGTATCTCCCTAGTCCCTGGACTATCACCCGTTCCCACGGGCAGAGGGCAGGGTGCCAGGGCCCCTATCGAGCAGGCTCTCCAGTGATTTCGTTTGTGGATAAGGGACAATAATCTCCGGCCTGGGAATGGGTGGACAGGGCAGAAAGGGAAGAGCTGAGGCGGCACAGCCACTTCGCATGGCTAGGCAAGCCTTCCTACTCCAGTGGCCATTTTCCCTGCAACAGGCACACTCCCACCAGGATCCCGACGGAGGCGGCTTCTTTTGAGGCCATGGCAGAAAGAGGCTCTGCAGGCCTTGTTCCAGCAGAACCGGTACCCTGGCATCACCACCAGAGAACGACTGGCCCAAGAGCTAGACATTCCCGAGTCCAGGATCCAGGTAGGCTTGAGCTTCTCTTTCATTCTCCCTGGGGCAAAAGTTGTGGACACTATGTGGCTGAAGCCAGTGTATGTCACCTCCATATCCAGCTGGGAGCTCAGTTTCTTTGGGTTCTCTTTGGGCATTCCCGGGGACCCCATGCCCTTTGACGACATTGCAAGTCATTCGGTCTAAGAACACGGGGACCACTGGTTGGCATGGCCCGGGCACACCAACGGGTCAACACATCCACCTGACTTCCCTTAGAAATCATTTGCCCAGACTTATCGTGTGGCCCACACAAAACTCTCTGAGACTTTAGGTATGAGGGACACAAAGGAATGGAAGATACGGAGGCAGCCAGATGATAGACATAGAGATAGAGGCAGATGATGTACATTCAGATACAGATAGAGATAGATCCAGTTCACCAGTGCTGCCTGAACGTCAGTTCCTCTTTTGCCACTTAGGTTTGGTTCCAGAATGAGCGCACGAGACAGCTCAGGCGGAGCCGATTGGCACCTGCAAACTCCCAAGTGGAAGGGCCATCGTGTGGACAGGAACAGCCTGCAGCTTGGATTCCAGGTGAGTCCCTAGCCTACCAAACGCGTCTCTTCTGGAGCTTCTCCTTCACGCAGGAACGGGTCAGCGTGGGCTTGTCAAGGGTTTGGCAAGAGGGCTTTGGAAAGGAACCCACGTTACCTTGTTGGGTTCCCAGCGATGGACACTGTGTTTATACCGACTCTTGGGCGAGTGCATTCTTTCTGGACAGAAAGGCTTTGAGTATTCTCGTCCTAAAAGTGCCAGGAAGGACAGAGTACTTTTCTTGGCTCACCTCAGGCTTGAGAGGCAAGTGCTGGCTTGTGTGGGTGGCTCCATGCTGACCTCATGGACTCAGGGAATGTGAAGATATTAGGAAAATGTAAAAGCAGAAGCAAACACACACACACACACACACACACACACACACACTCCCATTCACACACACACCCACACTTTCACACACACACAGGCACACACGGACACCAACTTCCCTTTCCACACCGATGTGCCTAGGCTCCCAACCCTTCTTTCTACCTCTTTTCTCTTTTCAGAACGTTTCCCAAAGGAGGGCAGGAGAAAACGGACCGCGATTTCTCCATGCCAAACCAGTCTCCTCCTTCAAGCCTTTGAGACGAACCCATTTCCCTGCATTTCCACCAGAGAACACCTGGCCAGACTCACAGGACTCCCGGAATCCCGCATTCAGGTACATTTGCGGAGGGTGTCTGTGAACTGCTGAATGTGCAGGGGAGAGTGGCCCCTGAGACATTCCTAGAGAAACGTGGGCTCGTTGGGGTTATCCACGTGTCCCATGCGTGGGCAGTAGGGGGAGAGCATGGACCTTGCAAGGGATGGACTGCACATAAGCAGAATGTGTCAGCCGAAATGGGGATAGTAGGGGAGAACATGAAGGTGAGGTGGCAGTGCCCGTGTGTGTAGAAATGGTGCGTGGACATAAGTGGGGAAACGGAAAAGTTGCCACCTCTCTTTAGGTCATGCAAAGTGTCAGTGCTTCAAAGGCTTGGGGGCGCTCTCCATGTGGCCCCCAGCATTTCCTGAGTTTGTGTGGGCTTGCCTACCTGTGAGTGGACATGTGGTCTTCAGTGTCCTGGGACTCAGCACCCCCCCCAAGGCGGGAATGGATCCTGCTAACAAGCCACACCTTTTCTGGATAACCTAATCATCTAGGATTATCGGCCCTCTGATTCTTGGCCTGGTGGGGGAGAAGTCCCAGGGGAGGCCCAGTTGATCAGGCTTGGTCTCCCTGAGCTCCAGAGAGACTGGTTTCTAGTTAAGTACATGTGAAACAGTTATGGTCCATGGAAGTTGACTCTCCGCAAGGCACTCCTTTGGGGCCAGAGCCCGTGAGCCTGCTTTAAGGAGGCATGTATGGGCCTGGAGCCTGACAAGTCTTGTCACTGTAAAGAGGGGAGGCTCAGCGTGCTCGCTCCTGAGAACCCCCATCTCCTCCAGCCAGCGGAGGAGACAGAGAGGCAAGTCAAACGCGGGTGTGGTTGATTAGGACTCCTGGCGGTCCATGATTTCCCCTGGGGGCCCAAGACCTGTGCCTGTAGACGGAGTGTGTCGATGTGAGGCCAGTTCAGGACTTGGGCTGAAGGCCTCCAAGGCCGAGGAGGTGGTTTGCCCTTGGGGTCACACGAATCGGACACTGGGGGTCAAATGCTGAGGGACGCTTGGAGGACTTGGAGTAGGCTGGGCAAGGAGGGCAGGTGGTCATCGAAGTCTTCGTCCCAAGACTCAAGGAATGGCCGGTCAGGAAGCTGCAATGGGCAAACAAAGAGAGCGCTAGGCAGGGACCAGGCAGAGCACTACAGAGGGGAGTTAAGCAAAGCAGAGCATAGCAGAACTGAGCGGCTGCCATTGCATCCAGTCAAGTGGGAATCCCGTCCAGACCAGGTGTCCACAGTTGCCTGGGACTTGCCCCTACTTCACAAGGACCAGGTGAAAGGAGTGAACCGAGCTGCCCTGAGATTCAGAGCAACAGACCTGGCCTTCTCCCGGAGAGATCCCACACAGGGGAAGGGGCAAGCCAAAGTGGTATCTGTCACTTCTGATTCTCATGTCCGCAACCCCTCTTCTCTGTCCCAGGTCTGGTTCCAGAACAGAAGAGCTCGGCACTCAGGGCAGAGCAGAAGTGGCCCTGCGAATGACCGGGCGGCAAACCAGGAAGCCAGTCCTCACCTGACCATTCCAGGGGACCCAGGCCCCCAGCCCGGTGTCCTCGGATGCTCTCAGCTTCTGGCTCCTTCCAATCCTCTGGGAAGCATGCAGGCTTTTGGGGCAGCGACCCTTCCTGTCCTCTCCATGGGCTTTGCCCCCCTGGTTTCTTGTGGGGGCCCTGTGAGCCAGGCCGTGGGGGCCACTATGGCCGCGCATACCCAAGCCTGGCAGGGAGGAAGCAACTCTCCCACTCCTCAAGCCATGAGGAACCATTCCATGATGGGACCGACTCAGGGAGTGTGCCTTTCAGCTCGCCACACCCGTCTTTGTCCCCTGACGCAAGGGGAATGCCAGCGGCAACAGGAGCACCCTGGCTTGGCACCCGTGCTCTTCCACGGCTATCCCCTGCCTCCAGATGACAATCCTTGCCAACCAGTGCAGGAGGCAGGGCCCATGGGTAGTCACAATGCCCCGCAGTGGTTGGGGGAGCAGTCCCGACTTCTCTTGAGCACAGGACAGGCTCCGGATGCAGCAGCTGGGCAGCCTGCACACGCTGAGATCCCTGGCTGGCGGTGGCAGGCACCCCCTGCTGCTGGGCTCCCTAGTGCACTGGACCCACAGCTCCCACCTTCTGCAGAAGCCTCACGTTTCTTAGAGGAGCTTCTATCAGCCACAGAGAGGGAGGAAGACACACAGCCTTTTCCGAGTGGGCATCTTTGGCAAGGGGAGGCTCCGGGACCCTTGGAAGCACCCCTCAGTGAGGAAGAGTTTTCGTCCCTGCTGGCCATGCTGCACGATTGCACGTGGCCTCACGCCTAGGACCAGGGAGGCCTCAGCTTCCCCACTCCCCATTCATTCAGACTTCCTTTTCTGAGAGGCAGTCCATTACAGGACAGCAAGGACGAGGAACAGGAAGCAAGGTCCATGCTCCAGAGGAAGACCGAGGCCCAAAGGAGCAACTGCCTCTTGGAAGGACAGAAGGGTGTTCCTCCCAGCCCCGTGGACGGAGTTCCATGGCATTCCCGATCGTCATCAATTGACTCAAGGCACCTGAATGCATTACGGACACTGGGCTCTTTATACACTCCCCGACACCTGAGTGAACACTGGCAGGACACACACCGGCCATCCTCCCTGCCATCACCCTAGACTCTGGCGCCAGGGAAACCCTGGCCCTGGCAGCGAACCCAAGCAAGGAAGAGAAGTTAGAGGACACCTCCCCCATGCCTTTGCCTCCTGATGAAGTGGAACATCCAATCTGCAGAAGCTGACCGTGTAGACCAACACAGCGTGCTACATATCTCCCCTGAGGGGGCCCAGGGAGGCCAAGCCATATGGGCTGGGAGGGCTCGGAACCGGCCAAACGGGAAACAACCGCAGGCCCCCATGGCCCAGAGATCCTCTCCCAGCCAAAGTCCAGAATGCCCTGTGGACTTTGCCTGGCTTATTGCCCTGGAGCCTGTCCAGGGGACACAGCATGACAGTTCCGAGGGCAACCGTCAGTCTCAGAAGGCATTCCAGAAGTGAGGGGACCAATGTGGTTCTTTCCAGAACCTTTGCGCTTCTTTTTTTTCCCTGTCTCTGGTTGGTGTCTATCGGCGTGCCTCACTATGTACAATGTACTCTCCCTTCTCAGGAAGAAGGACGATATTCCCTGTCAGCGTCTTTGTGATCTTCCTTTGGCAGGGTCACTCCTCTCCCTTGCGAAAGGGAACTTTGAGGAAAACCATCCTGGATTTTCAAGGTCCATGGGACACTCCATTGACATAATAAACCTATCTTTGTCTCCCCACTACGGTGTCTGGTCGTGATTCATTCCGTTCCCTGAACGTCCGGGCATGCTTGCCCATCCTCAGAGCCTGGTGATGCTTTGTGGCCCGGGGATGGACTGTGGAAGCCATCGGCATGCCCACGTGTAGCTGAGAGCTTCTGGCACAGAGAAACCCAAGAGGCTGCACCAACACTTCGTAGCAGTCTTCCCACTCCGCCTGCATGGATGGTGCCTTCTGTGCAAGCAATCTTCCAAGGGATGTAGGTGGAGCGCAAGTGGAAGTCGTTCCCCACACATTGTACCTGACCCCACTCTTCTCAGCGGAGGCCAAATTCACACGTAGGGAACATCATGGAGGGCAGGCAATAAATCACCGCCATCCCACCTTGCTTTTTGCCCCTGTCCTTCCTCCTTTTCTCTCTTTCCCTTTCTTCAGATCTGAGCCTATCGATCCCTCTCCCTCTATCTCATTTTCTTTCACACATGGACACCTACAGATGTCCACACAGTCTCACGATAATGCTTCTGCTCCTGAGAGTATGGGTACAGAACCTCTGGTGGAAAGGATGTGTTCAAAACATTTTGTAGACTAAGGTGGGCATCGCCGGGTTATTTCCTCAGTTTTTCTTCTGTCCCTACCTCTTCCCCATGTGCCCTGGGAAATGAGAGGTTGTGGACTTGGTTTCTTGAGTCCACCTCTAAATCCATGGCCAACACGTATGGCTTCCAAGTTGCAAGAAACCAAAGTAGTCTGACCTTGGTCACTTCCACCCAACTCTATCTCTCTGTATCCACATGCTGTTTTGCACTGATATATCTGTAGCCCCATGTTGCTACTTGCCTAGTTCCACAGGTGTGTCGCTGATATGTCTCTGTGGATGGATCTTGTGTTGGAAACCCTCCATATCTAACCAGCGCTAGTGGTTTGTTCTTCAGTTGGCTCTATGGACACATCTACCTTTGCTTTTGTAGACTGGGTGGAAGGTAGTGTCCCTCCCTCCCCGAACAGAGTGGGTTAGGATATCTGGAGAGTGCCTAGCCAAAGTGTCCTCGGGACAGACGGGGTTTGGGCTGTGTCTAGAGAAGCTACGTGTCGGAATGGCTCTCTTGACGTGTTGGGAGGACCTCGGTCTCCTCTGATCGTGTTTGCAAGGTCTATGGACTCTTGGGGCTGGCCCCTCTGCACACATGATGTGGAGGGAAGAACGGGGCTGCAGCCACATTGGGGTCCAAAGCCAG
This sequence comes from Mustela nivalis, assembly GCF_964662115.1. Taxonomy (NCBI): domain Eukaryota; kingdom Metazoa; phylum Chordata; class Mammalia; order Carnivora; family Mustelidae; genus Mustela; species Mustela nivalis. The sequence goes on along the minus strand of NW_028135719.1, from coordinate 37,977 downwards.
CCACAACAGATGCTCAAGTACGGACATGAGCCCTGGAGCCTGTCCTCTCCATGCGTGGCCAGTGCCATGCACATCAGTGAGGTCTCAAGCCTCTGGCAGATGTGCAACATGCAGCACCACTCTGGAAAATAGCTTGGCAGAGGAGATAGATGTCCATTGGAAGCTGGAGGAAGTCTGCCCGTTAGCGGGTTGTTACTCGTGGCCTTGGAGGCCAAGTCCCCAGGGCCTCTGATCTGTCAGGGCCTCTTCCTCCAGCTGTGCCAACCCTGGGATCCCTCAAAGAGAACGTCTCGCCCTGCGACAGAGATCACCCAAGCGGATTCGAGGTGCCAAAAACAGGATCCACGTGTCTGCGGGACATGGTCTCGGGGTTTCAACACGGCTCCTTGTCTTCTTGAGGGCCAGCTTCGGGAAGTGCCGGGAGACCACTTGCAACGTCAGGACAGCAATGTCTGGAAAAGCCACAGAGAGCTGCGCCGATGATCCGCTGCCTTTGATAGGCTCCAGTCAGGACTCCGCCCTTGACTAGTGTGGAGGGTTTGTGCATTCCTAAAACCTCTGTGCTCAGAAAACAGCGCCCAGGAAGTTCTAGGGCACCCTCTGTGGAGGCCCCCTGCCCACCTGTCTCCTCGTGCTGCAAGCCACCCCGGGGACAAGCCTAGCCACGACAGCCACCAACTCCCTGCCCGGGGAGATACCCTCGAGCTTCCAGAAGATGCGATTCCTCTCTTTCTGCAGATGCCGTTTCTTGACCGAAAGCCACTGGTTCCCCCGGGAAGGAAGCACAAGCACACGCTCTGACCCGCACACAACCGTACCATTAGGAAATGCTCTGGGACTGCCGTCAGTCCTGCAAAAATGACTCCCTTCGCCGCCTCTTTCTACTGGGTTCTACTTGTCTCCGTGAAGTTCACCTCATGGAATTGCAGAGCCGAGTGAGACAAAAGGCAAAGGGTGCGTCATTTGGTTCTCTGTGTCCCATTTCCTTTTGGGCCGCTGGTTGGCTGTCGGGTTGCTTGGTAGTTGCCCGGCCGATTCGATACCTGGCCGTCTCTGGGAATCCACTGAAGCGGTCGACTGATGGCACATTCCCTCTCATCTTCCTTTTAACCACAGATGGGACCACCACAATGTAAGCGGAGTTAGGTATCTTGTATACACACACACACTCACCCACACACACACATGCACACACACACCAACACACACCAGCTTCAGAGGAGAGGCAACTTGGCCCTTCCGGTTTCCATTCTGCTTTGAATTGATCTGAATTTCTCCATCTGCTTCTCAGGTTCCTGCCGCTGGCTTCCCCTCCTAGGTCATTATTAAGTAGGGCTCTCCATGGAGAGCTCAAGTCTCTCTGGCTACGCCCTGCCAAGAACAGGGAAGAATAGGAACACCAGGTGTAGCCTGTGGAAACGCAAAGTGATGGAGTCATCATAGCACAGACTATTTCTCTCTGGCAAAACTAGGGAGGCCTGAATCCGTCTCAGACGCCGGAGAGCGTTGATTCCCTTAGACCAGGACATGGTAGCATCTCCACTGGACTCAATCACTGCACGTTCACACGTCCCATGCCTTTCCTGCGAACGTGGGGCACCCTTGTCCCCACAGGCAGCTAAGGCTGTGGACCAATCCATTCCACATCCATGGCGATGGCTGGCTCGAAATCTTTCTCTTACATGCCTCCTATCTCAGCTGTCTGATCTCAGTGTCCTGGATGGATCCAAAGGGAAGTGTTGCTTCCAGAGCTGCCTGGGACCTGCCTGGGTGTCTTTGGAAACGGAATCCCCAATTGCGGAGGGCACAGAGACACCAAGCCAGGTGGGTGACCAATCCCAATTGGCCGGGGAAGGTGAAGATACCAGGGCAATGAGCATATAATGATTTGATTCAAGTAATACAAAAATCAGCAAACATAAAAACAAAGGGGAGAAAAGGAAAGCTGTCCAATGAAACATGACCGACGTACCGATAAAGACACAGTACACGTAAGCAGTGGAAAGAAAGATCGAAAGCCATGTGATGCAATAGAAGGGAACTTAATTACGAGGCTGGTCTTGGGTTGCCAAAGGGGACTCGCATCCCACACAGACATGTCACAATCTGAAACAAGGGTGGAAAGGCCTTCACTGGGTTCAGTCCTAGACACAGTCCCAGATGGGCTGCATTATCGACGGACCAAGACTGAGGCAAAGAGAAAGCTATGAAAAGCTTTATACTATGCAGAGCATTAGAAGTCAGACCGACCGGCCAGGGGAACGAGACAGAGATGAAGTGTACGTTATGCAATGCTTTATTCAATACTCAGCATCGGAAGTCAGACTGACCGGCGAGGGCCGCCTCCGAGAGGACGACCCCGCCCCGATCTAACAGGCTGGATTTATAGAGCATAACCGCAGATCTCAAGGCTCTTGGCTTCTGTGGTTAGGGCGTTTACTGCCAGAACCGATTCCAGGAACTGATCGCAGGAACCATTGGGGCATTGATTCCCGGAATGAAGTCCGTGGATGAAAATAACAGTATGGCTACCTAGGCAATTTGGAGTCACTCTGGCTAAGCAGGCCCTAATAGTTAAACAGGTTTGAACACTAAATCGGCCCTAACAGTCCCCAGAGTCTCAACCGCACTGGTCGATGTCAGGGCTGTCATCCTGGAGACAAGCTGGCGGGAGTGGGAGAGGCACATTCCATGCAGAGGAGGGTGGGGCGGGCACATCCACCTGCCCAGGTGCAGCTCTCGGCTCAGGTGGTCCTGAAGTCCTGCTGAACACCTCTTCTCCCAAAGTTCGGAACCACTGAAGGCAGGGCTTCACTTCGACAGCAGCTGTCCAAGTGATTGGGGGTGGGCCATCCTAGGCTTTGATCAATCGCACGCTCCCAGGTCCTGCCCAGTCGAGCGGCCAGTGCTCTGGGACCCGAGGTACTGCAGCGGCATGGCTCCCACCAGCAAATCAAGGAGTAAGTTCCCCTCAGAGGCCCTGCTCCCCGCTTGTTTTCCCTAAAGTCCCCTGTTACTTTCCGGGCTTCAGGACATTAAGAGGGGCACATGCTAGAAGGTTCTGATCCACAGAGGATTGGGGGAAGGGGATCGAGAGAGGCTTGCCCATGGCCGCCGTCAGAAGCAAAACTGAAGTCGGTGGCCAGGAGTCCCAACTAGAGTCCCGCTTGGGAAAATAGGCAAGCTAGATCTCAGGGGGTAGAGTATGGGTCGAGTTTCGGCACCTCGTTCAGGTGGAAGTGACAAAAATGGAACTTTCACCTCCAACGCGGCAGCACTCGGTGGGATGTACTGTCGGATTTTTCCTGGCTGTTTCTTAGAAGCAGTGGGGTCCTCTTTGCTCCTCCTCAGGTGCTTTCCTCCCTCACTCCCCCCGCGGGTCTCCTCATTCATTGGCATGCCATCACATGGCTCAGGACTGGTTGGTATCTCCCTAGTCCCTGGACTATCACCCGTTCCCACGGGCAGAGGGCAGGGTGCCAGGGCCCCTATCGAGCAGGCTCTCCAGTGATTTCGTGTGTGGATAAGGGACAATAATCTCCGGCCTGGGAATGGGTGGACAGGGCAGAAAGGGAAGAGCTGAGGCGGCACAGCCACTTCGCATGGCTAGGCAAGCCTTCCTACTCCAGTGGCCATTTTCCCTGCAACAGGCACACTCCCACCAGGATCCCGACGGAGGCGGCTTCTTTTGAGGCCATGGCAGAAAGAGGCTCTGCAGGCCTTGTTCCAGCAGAACCGGTACCCTGGCATCACCACCGGAGAACGACTGGCCCAAGAGCTAGACATTCCCGAGTCCAGGATCCAGGTAGGCTTGAGCTTCTCTTTCATTCTCCCTGGGGCAAAAGTTGTGGACACTATGTGGCTGAAGCCAGTGTATGTCACCTCCATATCCAGCTGGGAGCTCAGTTTCTTTGGGTTCTCTTTGGGCATTCCCGGGGACCCCATGCCCTTTGACGACATTGCAAGTCATTCGGTCTAAGAACACGGGGACCACTGGTTGGCATGGCCCGGGCACACCAACGGGTCAACACATCCACCTGACTTCCCTTAGAAATCATTTGCCCAGACTTATCGTGTGGCCCACACAAAACTCTCTGAGACTTTAGGTATGAGGGACACAAAGGAAAGGAAGATACGGAGGCAGCCAGATGATAGACATAGAGATAGAGGCAGATGATGTACATTCAGATACAGATAGAGATAGATCCAGTTCACCAGTGCTTCCTGAACATCAGTTCCTCTTTTGTCACTTAGGTTTGGTTCCAGAATGAGCGCACGAGACAGCTCAGGCGGAGCCGATTGGCACCTGCAAACTACCAAGTGGAAGGGCAATCGTGTGGACAGGAACAGCCTGCAGCTTGGACTCCAGGTGAGTCCCCTGCCTACCAAACGGGTCTCTTCTGGAGCTTCTCCTTCACGCAGGAACGGGTCTGCGTGTGCTTGTCAAGGGTTTGGCAAGAGGGCTTCGGAAAGGAACCCACGTTACCTTGTTGGGTTCCCAGCAATGGACACTGTGTTTATACCGACTCTTGGGCGAGTGCATTCTTTCTGGACAGAAAGGCTTTGAGTATTCTCGTCCTAAAAGTGCCAGGAAGGACAGAGTTATTTTCTTGGGTCACCTCAGGCTTGCGAGGCAAGTGCTGGCTTGTGTGGGTGGCTCCATGCTGACCTCATGGTTCAGGGAAGGTGAAGATATTAGGAAAATGTAAAAGCAGAAGCAAACACACACACACAGACACACACACACTCTCCCGTTCACACACACACCCACACTTTCACACACACACAGGCACACACGGACACCAACTTCTCTTTCCACACCGATGTGCCTTGGCTCCCAACCCTTCTTTCTACCTCTTTTCTCTTTTCAGAACGTTTCCCAAAGGAGGGCAGGAGAAAACGGACCGCCATTTCTCCATGCCAAACCAGTCTCCTCCTTCAAGCCTTTGAGACGAACCCATTTCCCTGCATTTCCACCAGAGAACACCTGGCCAGACTCACAGGACTCCCGGAATCCCGCATTCAGGTACATTTGCGGAGGGTGTCAGTGAACTGCTGAATGTGCATGGGAGAGTGGCCCCTGAGACATTCCTAGAGAAACGTGGGCTCGTTGGGGTTATCCACGTGTCCCAGTGGGTGGGCAGTAGGGGGAGAGTATGGACCTTGCAAGGGATGGACTGCACATAAGCAGAATGTGTCAGCCGAAATGGGGATAGTAGGGGAGAACATGAAGGTGAGGTGGCAGTGCCCGTGTGTGTAGAAATGGTGCGTGGACATGAGTGGGGAAACGGAAAAGTTGCCACCTCTCTTTAGGACATGCAAAGTGTCAGTGCTTCAAAGGCTTGGGGGCGCTCTCCATGTGGCTCCCAGCATTCCCTGAGTGTGTGTAGGCTTGCCTACCTGTGAGTGGACACGTGGTCTTCAGTGTCCTGGGACACAGCACCCCCCCCCATGGCAGAATGGATCCTGCTCACAAGCCACACCTTTTCTGGATAACCTAATCATCTAGGATTATCGGCCATCGAATACTTGGCCTGGTGGGGAGAGGTCCCAGGGGAGGCCCAGTTGAGCAGGCTTGGTCTCCCTGAGCTCCAGAGAGACTGGTTTCTAGTTAAGTATATGTGAAACAGCTTTATGGTCAATGGAAGTAGTCTCTCCGCAAGGCACTCCTTGGGGCCAGAGCCCGTGAGCCTGCTTTAGGGAGGCATGTATGGGCCTGGAGCCTGACAAGTCTTGTCACTGTAAAGAGGGGAGGATCAGCGTGCTCGCTCCTGAGAACCCACATCTCCTCCAGCCAGCGGAGGAGACAGAGAGGCAAGTCAAATGCGTGTGTGGTTGATTTGGACACCTGGCGGTCCATGACTTCCCTTGGGGGCTCAAGACCTGTGCCTGTAGACGGAGTGTGTCGATGTGAGGCCAGTTCAGCACTTGGGCAGAAAGCCTCCAAGGCAGAAGTGGTGGTTTGCCCTTGGGGTCACACGAATCGGACACTGGGGTTCAAATGATGAGGGACGCTTGGAGGACTTGGAGTAGGCTGGGCAAGGAGGGCAGGTGGTCATCGAAGTCTTCGTCCCAAGACTCAAGGAATGGCTGGTCAGGAAGCTGCAATGGGCAAACTAAGAGAGCGCTAGGCAGGGACCAGGCAGAGCACTACAGAGGGGAGTTAAGCAAAGCAGAGCATAGCAGAACTGAGCGGCTGCCATTGCATCCAGTCAAGTGGGAATCCCGTCCAGACCAGGTGTCCACAGTTGCCTGGGACTTGCCCCTACTTCACAAGGACCAGGTGAAAGGAGTGAACCGAGCTGCGTGAGATGCAGAGCAACAGACCTTGCCTTCTCCCGGAGAGAACCCACACAGGGGAAGGGGCAAGCCAAAGTGGTATCTGTCACTTCTGATTCTCATGTCCGCAACCCCTCTTCTCTGTCCCAGGTCTGGTTCCAGAACAGAAGAGCTCGGCACCCAGGGCAGAGCAGAAGTGGCCCTGCGAATGACCGGGCGGCAAACCAGGAAGCCAGTCCTCACCTGACCATTCCAGGGGACCCAGGCCCCCAGCCCGGTGTCCTCGGATGCTCTCAGCTTCTGGCTCCTTCCAATCCTCTGGGAAGCATGCAGGCTTTTGGGGCAGCGACCCTTCCTGTCCTCTCCATGGGCTTTGCCCCCCTGGTTTCTTGTGGGTGCCCTGTGAGCCATGCCGTGGCGGCCACTATTGCCCCGCATACCCAAGCCTGGCAGGGAGGAAGCAACTCTCCCACTCCTCAAGCCATGAGGAAACATTCCATGATGGGACTGACTCAGGGAGTGTGCCTTTCAGCTCGCAACACCCGTCTTTGTCCCCTGACTCAAGGGGAATGCCAGCGGCAACAGGAGCACCCTGGCTTGGAACCCGTGCCCTTCCACGGCTATCCCCTGCCTCCAGATGACAATCCATGCCAACCAGTGCAGGATGCAGGGCCCATGGGTAGTCACTATGCCCCGCAGTGGTTGGGGGAGTGGTCCCGACTTCTCGTGAGCACAGGACAGGCTCCAGATGCAGCAGCTGGGCAGCCTGCACACGCTGAGATCCCTGGCTGGCGGTGGCTGGCACCCCCTGCTGCTGGGCTCCCTAGTGCACTGGACCCACAGCTCCCACCTTCTGCAGAAGCCTCACGTTTCTTAGAGGAGCTTCTAACAGCCACAGAAAGGGAGGAAGACACACAGCCTTTTCCGAGTGGGCATCTGTGGCAAGGGGAGGCCCCGGGACCCTTGGAAGCACCCCTCAATGAGGAAGAGTTTTCGTCCCTGCTGGCCATGCTGCACGATTCCACGTGGTCTCAAGCCTAGGACCAGAGAGGCCTCGGCTTCCCCACTCCCCATTCATTCAGACTTCCTTTTCTGAGAGGCAGTCCATTACAGGACAGCAAGGACGAGGAACAGGAAGCAAGGTCCATGTTCCAGAGGAAGCCCGAGGCCCAAAGGTGCAACTGCCTCTTGGAAGGACAGAAGGGTGTTCCTCCCATCCCCGTGGACGGAGCTCCATGGCATTCCAGATCGTCATCAATCGACTCAAGGCACCTGAAGGCATTAAGGACCCTGGGCTCTTTATACACTCCCCGACACCTGAGTGATCACTGGCAGGACACACACCGGCCATCCTCCCTGCCATCACCCTAGAGTCTGGCGCCAGGGAAACCCTGGCCCTTGCAGCGAACCCAAGCAAGGAAGAGAAGTTAGAGGACACCTCCCCCATGCCTTTGCCCCCTGATGAAGTGGAACATCCAATCTGCAGAAGCTGACCGTGTAGACCAACACAGCGTGCTACATATCTCCCCTGAGGGGGCCCAGGGAGGCCAAGCCATCCGGGCTGGAAGGGCTCGGAACCGGCCAAACGGGAAACAACCGCAGGCCCCCATGGCCCAGAGATCCTCTCCCAGCCAAATTCCAGAATGCCCTGTGGACTTTGCCTGGCTTATTGCCCTGGAGCCTTTCCAGGGGACACAGCATGACAGTTTCGAGGGCAACCGTCAGTCTCAGAAGGCATTCCAGAAGTGAGGGGACCAATGTGGTTCTTTCCAGAACCTTTGCGCTTCTTTTTTTTCCCTGTCTCTGGTTGGTGTCCATCGGCGTGCCTCACTATGTACAATGTACTCTCGCTTCTCAGGAAGAAGGACGATATTCCCTGTCAGCGTCTTTGTGATCTTCCTTTGGCGGGGTCACTCCTCTCCCTTGCGAAAGGGAACTTTGAGGAAAACCATCCTGGATTTTCAAGGTCCATGGGACACTTCATTGACATAATAAACCTATCTTTGTCTCCCCACTACGGTGTCTGGTCGTGATTCATTCCGTTCCCCGAACGTCCGGGCATGCTTGCCCATCCTCAGAGCCTGGCGATGCTTTGTGGCTCGGGGATGGACTGTGGAAGCCATCGGCATGCCCACGTGTAGCTGAGAGCTTCTGGCACAGAGAAACCCAAGAGGCTGCACCAACACTTCCTAGCAGTCTTCCCACTCCGCCTGCATGGATGGTGCCTTCTGTGCAAGCAATCTTCCAAGGGATGTAGGTGGAGCGCAAGTGGAAGTCGTTTCCCACTCATTGTACCTGACCCCACTCTTCTCAGCAGAGGCCAAATTCACACGTAGGGAACATCATGGAGGGCAGGCAATGAATCACCGCCCCCCCACCTTGCTTTTTGCCCCGGTCCTTCCTCCTTTTCTCTCTTTCCCTTTCTTCAGATCTCAGCCTATCGTTCCCTCTCCCTCTATCTCATTTTCTTTCACACATGGACACCTACAGATGTCCACACAGTCTCACGATAATGCTTATGCTTCTGAGAGTATGGGTACAGAACCTCTGGTGGAAAGGATGTGGTCAAAACCTTTTGTAGACTAAGGTGGGAATCGCCGGGTTATTTCCTCAGTTTTTTCTTCTGTCCCTACCTCTTTCCCATGTGCCCTGGGAAATGAGAGGTTGTGGATTTGGTTTCTTGAGTCCACCCCTAAATCCATGGCCAAAACGTATGGGTTCCAAGTTGCAAGGAACCAAAGTAGTCTGACCTTGGTCACTTCCACCCAACTCGATCTCTGTCAGTATCCACATGCTCTTTTGCACTGATATATCTGTAGCCCCATGTTGCTACTTGCCTAGTTCCACAGTTGGGTCGCTGATATGTCTCTGTGGATGGAGCTTGTGTTGGAAACCTTCCATATCTAACCAGCCCTAGTGGTTTGTTCTTCAGTTGGCTCTATGGACACATCTACCTTTGCTTCTGCAGACTGGGTGGAAGGTAGTGTCCCTCCCTCCCCGAACAGAGTGGGTTAGGATATCTGGAGAGTGCCTAGCCAAAGTGTCCTCGGGACAGACGGGGTTTGGGCTGTGTCTAGAGAAGCTATGTGTCGGAATGGCTCTCTTGTCGTGTTGGGAGGACCTCGGTCTCCTCTGATCGTGTTTGCAAGGTCTATGGACTCCTGGGGCTGGCCCCTCTGCACACATGATGTGGAGGGAAGAACGGGGCTGCAGCCACATTGGGGTCCAAAGCCAGCCACAACAGATGCTCAAGTACGGACATGAGCCCTGGAGCCTGTCCTCTCCATGCGTGGCCAGTGCCATGCACATCAGTGAGGTCTCAAGCCTCTGGCAGATGTGCAACATGCAGCACCACTCTGGAAATTAGCTTGGCAGAGGAGATAGATGTCCATTGGAAGCTGGAGGAAGTCTGCCAGTTAGTGGGTTGTTACTCGTGGCCTTGGAGGCCAAGTCCCCAGGGCCTCTGATCTGTCAGGGCCTCTTCCTCCAGCTGTGCCAACCCTGGGATCCCTCAAAGAGAACGTCTCGCCCTCCGACAGAGATCACCCAAGCGGATTCGAGGTGCCAAAAACAGGATCCACGTGTCTGCGGGTCATAGACTCGGGGTTTCAACACTGCTCCTCGTCTTCTTGAGGGCCAGCTTCAGGAAGTGCCGGGAGACCACTTGCAACGTCAGGACAGCAATGTCTGGAAAAGCCACAGAGAGCTGCGCTGATGATCCGCTGCCTTTGATAGGCTCCATTCAGGACTCAGCCCTTGACTAGTGTGGGGGGTTTGTGCATTCCTCAAACCTCTGTGCTTCAGAAAACAGCGCCCAGGAAGTTCTAGGGCACCCTCTGTGGAGGTCCCCTGCCCACCTGTCTCCTCGTGCTGCAAGCCACCCCGGGGACAAGCCTAGCCACGTCAGCCACCAACTCCCTGGCCGGGGAGATACCCTCGAGCTTCCAGAAGATGCGATTCCTCTCTTTCTGCAGATGCCGTTTCTTGACCGAAAGCCACTGGTTCCCCAGGGAAGGAAGCACAAGCACACGCTCTGACCCGCACACAACCGTACCATTAGGAAATGCTCTGGGACTGCCGTCAGTCCTGCAAAAATGACTCCCTTCACCGCCTCTTTCTACTGGGTACTACTTGTCTCCGTGTGGTTCACCTCATGGAATTGCAGAGCCGAGTGAGACAAAAGGCAAAGGGTGCGTCATTTGGTTCTCTGTGTCCCATTTCCTTTTGGGCCGCTGGTTGGCTGTCGGGTTGCTTGGTAGTGGCCCGGCCGATTCGATAACTGGCCGTCTCTGGGAATCCACTGAAGCGGTCGACTGATGGCACATTCCATCTCATCTTCCTTTTAACCACAGATGGGACCACCACAATGTAAGCGGAGTTAGGTATATTGTATACACACACACACTCACCCACACACACACCCACACACACACACATGCACACACACACCAACACACACCAGCTTCAGAGGAGAGGCAACTTGGCCCTTCCGGTTTCCATTCTGCTTTGAATTGATCTGTATTTCTCCATCTGCTTCTCAGGTTCCTGCAGCTGGCTTCTCCTCCTAGGCCATTATTAAGTAGGGCTCTCCATGGAGAGCTCAAGTCTCTCTGGCTACGCCCTGCCAAGAGCAGGGAAGAATAGGAACACCAGGTGTAGCCTGTGGAAACGGAAAGTGATGGAGTCATCATAGCACAGACTATTTCTCTCTGGCAAAACTAGGGAGGCCTGAATCCGTCTCAGACGCCGGAGAGCGTTGATTCCCTTAGACCAGGACATGGTAGCATCTCCACTGGACTCAATCACTGCACGTTCACACGTCCCATGCCTTTCCTCCGAACGTGGGGCACCCTTGTCCCCACAGGCAGCTAAGGCTGTGGACCAATCCATTCCACATCCATGGCGATGGCTGGCTCGAAATCTTTCTCTTACATGCCTCCTATCTCAGCTGTCTGATCTCAGTGTCCTGGATGGATCCAAAGGGAAGTGTTGCTTCCAGAGCTGCCTGGGACCTGCCTGGGTGTCTTTGGAAACAGAATCCCCAATTTCAGAGGGCACAGAGACACCAAGCCAGGTGGGTGACCAATCCCAATTGGCCGGGGAAGGTGAAGATACCAGGGCAATGAGCATATAATGTTTTGATTCAAGTAATACAAAAATCAGCAAACATAAAAACAAAGGGGAGAAAAGGAAAGCTGTCCAATGAAACATGACCGACGTACCGATAAAGACACAGTACACGTAAGCAGTGGAAAGAAAGATCGAAAGCCATGTGATGCAATAGAAGGGAACTTAATTACGAGGCTGGTCTTGGGTTGCCAAAGGGGACTCGCGTCCCACACACACATGTCACAATCTGAAACAACGGTGGAAAGGCCTTCACCGGGTCCAGTCCTAGACACAGACCCAGATGGGGTGCATTATCGAAGGACCAAGACTGAGGCAAAGAGAAAGCTATGAAAAGCTTTATACTATGCAAAGCATTAGAAGTCAGACCGACCGGCCAGGGGAACGAGACAGAGACGAAGTGAACGTTATGCAATGCTTTATTCAATGCTCAGCATCGGAAGTCTGACTAACCGGCGAGGGCCGCCTCCGAAGAGGACGACCCCGCCCCGATCTAACAGGCTGGAATTATAGAGCATAACCGCAGACCTCAAGGGTCTTGGCTTCTGTGGTTAGGGCGTTTACTGCCAGAACCGATTCCAGGAACTGATCGCAGGAACCATTGGGGCATTGATTCCCGGAATGAAGTCCGTGGATGAAAATAACAGTATGGCTACCTAGGCAATTTGGAGTCGCTCTGGCTAAGCAGGCCCTAATAGTTAAACAGGTTTGAACATTAAATCGGCCCTAACAGTCCCCAGAGTCTCAACCGCACTGGTCGATGTCAGGGCTGTCATCCTGGAGACAAGCTGGCGGGAGTGGGAGAGGCACATTCCATGCAGAGGAGGGTGGGGCGGGCACATCCACCTGCCCAGGTGCAGCTCTCGGCTCAGGTGGTCCTGAAGTCCTGCTGAACACCTCTTCTCCCAAAGTTCGGAACCACTGAAGGCAGGGCTTCACGTCGACAGCAGCTGTCCAAGTGATTCGGGGTGGGCCATCCTAGGCTTTGATCAGTCGCACGCTCACAGGTCCTGCCCAGTCGAGCGGCCAGTGCTCTGGGACCCGAGGTACTGCAGCGGCATGGCTCCCACCAGCAAATCAAGGAGTAAGTTCCCCTCAGAGGCCCTGCTCCCTGCTTGTTTTCCCCAAAGTCCCCTGTTTCTTTCCGGGCTTCAGGACATAAAGAGGGGCACATGCTGGAAGGTCCTGATCCACAGAGGATTGGGAGAAGGGGATCGAGAGAGGCTTGCCCATGGCCGCCGTCAGAATCAAAACTGAAATCGGTGGCCAGGAGTCCCAACTAGAGTCCCGCTTGGGAAAATAGGCAAGCTAGATCTCAGGGGGTAGAGTATGGGTCGAGTTTCAGCACCTCGTTCAGGTGGAAGTGACAAAAATGGAACTTTCACCTCCAACGCGGCAGCACTCGGCGGGATGTACTGTCGGATTTTTCCTGGCTGTTTCTTAGGAGCAGTGGGGTCCTCTTTGCTCCTCCTCAGGTGCTTTCCTCCCTCACTCCCCCCGCGGGTCTCCTCATTCATTGGCATGCCATCACATGGCTCAGGACTGGTAGGTATTTCCCTAGTCCCTGGACTATCACCCGTTCCCACGGGCAGAGGGCAGGGTGCCAGGGCCCCTATCGAGCAGGCTCCCCAGTGAATTCGTGTGTGGATAAGGGACAATAGTCTCCGGCCTGAGAATAGGTGCACAGGGCCGAAAGGGAAGAGCTGAGGCGGCACAGCCACTTCGCATGGCTAGGCAAGCCTTCCTACTCCAGTGGCCATTTTCCCTGCAACAGGCACACTCCCACCAGGATCCCGACGGAGGCGGCTTCTTTTGAGGCCATGGCAGAAAGAGGCTCTGCAGGCCTTGTTCCAGCAGAACCGGTACCCTGGCATCACCACCAGAGAACGACTGGCCCAAGAGCTAGACATTGCCGAGTCCAGGATCCAGGTAGGCTTGAGCTTCTCTTTCATTCTCCCTGGGGCACAAGTTGTGGACACTAGGTGGCTGAAGCCAGTGTATGTCAATCTCCATATCCAGCTGGGAGCTCAGTTGCTTTGGGTTCTCTTTGGGCATTCCCGGGGACCCCATGCCCTTTGACGACATTGCAAGTCATTCTGTCTAAGAACACGGGGACCACTGGTTGGCATGTCCCGGGCACACCAACGGGTCAACACATCCAGGCCGACTTCCCTTAGAAATCATTTGCCCAGACTTATCGTGTGGCCCACACAAAACTCTCTGAGACTTTAGGTATGAGGGACACAAAGGAATGGAAGATACGGAGGCAGCCAGATGATAGACATAGAGATAGAGGCAGATGATGTACATTCAGATACAGATAGAGATAGATCCAGTTCACCAGTGCTGCCTGAACGTCAGTTCCTCTTTTGCCACTTAGGTTTGGTACCAGAATGTGCGCACGAGACAGCTCAGGCGGAGCCGATTGGCACCTGAAAACTCCCAAGTGGAAGGGCCATCGTGTGGACAGGAACAGCCTGCAGCTTGGACTCCAGGTGAGTCCCCAGCCTACCAAACGGGTCTCTTCTGGAGCTTCTCCTTCACGCAGGAACGGGTCTGCGTGGGCTTGTCAAGGGTTTGGCAAGAGGGCTTCGGAAAGGAACCCACGTTACCTTGTTGGGTTCCCAGCGATGGACACTGTGTTTATACCGACTCTTGGGCGAGTGCATTCTTTCTGGACAGAAAGGCTTTGAGTATTCTCGTCCTAAAAGTGCCAGGAAGGACAGAGTTCTTTTCTTGGGTCACCTCAGGCTTGAGAGGCAAGTGCTGGCTTGTGTGGGTGGCTCCATGCTGACCTCATGGACTCAGGGAAGGTGAAGATATTAGGAAAATGTAAAAGCAGAAGCAAGCACACACACACACACACACACTCCCATTCACACACACACCCACACTTTCACACACACACAGGCACACACGGACACCAACTTCCCTTTCCACACCGATGTGCCTTGGCTCCCAACCCTTCTTTCTACCTCTTTTCTCTTTTCAGAACGTTTCCCAAAAGAGGGCAGGAGAAAACGGACCGCCATTTCTCCATGCCAAACCAGTCTCCTCCTTCAAGCCTTTGAGACGAACCCATTTCCCTGCATTTCCACCAGAGAACACCTGGCCAGACTCACAGGACTCCCGGAATCCCGCATTCAGGTACATTTGCGGAGGGTGTCTGTGAACTGCTGAATGTGCAGGGGAGAGTGGCCCCTGAGACATTCCTAGAGAAACGTGGGCTCGTTGGGGTTACCCACGTGTCCCAGTGCGTGGGCAGTAGGGGGAGAGCATGGACCTTGCAAGGGATGGACTGCACATAAGCAGAATGTGTCAGCCGAAATGGGGATAGTAGGGGAGAACATGAAGGTGAGGTGGCAGTGCCCGTGTGTGTAGAAATGTAGCGTGGACATGAGTGGGGAAACGGAAAACTTGCCACCTCTCTTTAGGTCATGCAAACTGTCAGTGCTTCAAAGGCTTGGGGGCGCTCACCATGTGGCCCCAAGCATTTCCTGAGTGTGTGTGGGCTTGCCTACCTGTGAGTGGACACGTGGTCTTCAGTGTCCTGAAACTCAGCACCCCCCCCATGGCGGGAATGTATCCTGCTCACAAGCCACACCTTTTCTGGATAACCTAAACATCTAAGATTATCGGCCCTCGTATTCTTGGCCTGGTGGGGGAGAGGTCCCAGGGGAGGCCCAGTTTAGCAGGCTTGGTCTCCCTGAGCTCCAGAGTGACTGGTTTCTAGTTAAGTACATGTGAAACAGCTTTATGGTCAATGGAAGAAGACTCTCTGCAAGGCACTCCTTTGGGGCCAGAGCCCGTGAGCCTGCTTTAAGAAGGCATGTATGGGCCTGGAGCCTGACAAGTCTTGTCACTGTAAAGAGGGGAGGCTCAGCGTGCTCGCTCCTGAGAACCCCCATCTCCTCCAGCCAGCGGAGGAGACAGAGACGCAAGTCAAACGCGGGTGTGGTTGATTTGGACTCCTGGCGGTCCATGACTTCCCCTGGGGGCCCAAGACCTGTGCCTGTAGATAGAGTGTGTCGATGTGAGGCCAGTTCAGCACTTGGGCTGAAGGCCACCAAGGCAGAGGAGGTGGTTTGCCCTTGGGGTCACATGAATCGGACACTGGGGGTCAAATGCTGAGGGACACTTGGAGGACTTGGAGTAGGCTGGGCAAGGAGAGCAAGTGGTCATCGAAGTCTTGGTCCCAAGACTCAAGTAATGGCTGGTCAGGAAGCTGCAATGGGCAAACAAAGAGAGCGCTACGCAGGGACCAGGCAGAGCACTACAGAGGGGAGTTAAGCAAAGCAGAGCATAGCAGAACTGAGCGGCTGCCATTGCATCCAGTCAAGTGGGAATCCCGTCCAGACCAGGTGTCCACAGTTGCCTGGGACTTGCCCCTACTTCACAAGGACCAGGTGAAAGGAGTGAACCGAGCTGCCCTGAGATTCAGAGCAACAGACCTGGCCTTCTCCCGGAGAGATCCCACACAGGGGAAGGGGCAAGCCAAAGTGGTATCTGTCACTTCTGATTCTCATGTCCGCAACCCCTCTTCTCTGTCCTAGGTCTGGTTCCAGAACAGAAGAGCTCGGCACCCAGGGCAGAGCAGAAGTGGCCCTGCGAATGACCGGGCGGCAAACCAGGAAGCCAGTCCTCACCTGACCATTCCAGGGGACCCAGGCCCCCAGCCCGGTGTCCTCGGATGCTCTCAGCTTCTGGCTCCTTCCAATCCTCTGGGAAGCATGCAGGCTTTTGGGGCAGCGACCCTTCCTGTCCTCTCCATGGGCTTTGCCCCCCTGGTTTCTTTTGGGGGCCCTGTGAGCCAGGCCGTGGGGGCCACTATTGCCCCGCATACCCAAGCCTGGCAGGGAGGAAGCAACTCTCCCACTCCTCAAGCCATGAGGAACCATTCCATGATGGGACCGACTCAGGGAGTGTGCCTTTCAGCTCGCCACACCCGTCTTTGTCCCCTGACGCAAGGGGAATGCCAGCGGCAACAGGAGCACCCTGGCTTGGCACCCGTGCCCTTCCACGGCTATCCCCTGCCTCCAGATGACAATCCTTGCCAACCAGTGCAGGAGGCAGGGCCCATGGGTAGTCACAATGCCCCGCAGTGGTTAGTGGAGCGGTCCCGAATTATCGTGAGCACAGGACAGGCTCCGGATGCAGCAGCTGGGCAGCCTGCACATGCTGAGATCCCTGGCTGGCGGTGGCAGGCACCCCCTGCTGCTGGGCTCCCTAGTGCACTGGACCCACAGCTCCCACCTTCTGCAGAAGCCTCACGTTTCTTAGAGGAGCTTCTATCAGCCACAGAGAGGGAGGAAGACACACAGCCTTTTCCGAGTGGGCATCTGTGGCAAGAGGAGGCTCCGGGACCCTTGGAAGCACCCCTCAGTGAGGAAGAGTTTTCGTCCCTGCTGGCCATGCTGCACGATTCCACGTGGCCTCACGCCTAGGACCAGGGAGGCCTCGGCTTCCCCACTCCCCATTCATTCTGACTTCCTTTTCTGAGAGGCAGTCCATTACAGGACAGCAAGGACGAGGAACAGGAAGCAAGGTCCATGCTCCAGAGGAAGACCGAAGCCCAAAGGAGCAACTGCCTCTTGGAAGGACAGAAGGGTGTTCCTCCCATCCCCGTGGACGGAGCTCCATGGCATTCCCGATCGTCATCAATCGACTCAAGGCACCTGAAGGCATTAAGGACCCTGGGCTCTTTATACACTCCCCGACACCTGAGTGAACACTGGCAGGACACACACCGGCCATCCTCCCTGCCATCACCCTAGACTCTGGCGCCAGGGAAACCCTGGCCCTGGCAGCGAACCCAAGCAAGGAAGAGAAGTTAGAGGACACCTCCCCCATGCCTTTGCCTCCTGATGAAGTGGAACATCCAATCTGCAGAAGCCGACCGTGTAGACCAACACAGCGTGCTACATATCTCCCCTGAGGGGGCCCAGGGAGGCCAAGCCATCCGGGCTGTGAGGGCTCAGATCCGGCCCAACGGGAAACAACCGCAGGCCCCCATGGCCCAGAGATCCTCTCCCAGCCAAAGTCCAGAATGCCCTGTGGACTTTGCCTGGCTTATTGCCCTGGAGCCTTTCCAGGGGACACAGCATGACAGTTCCGAGGGCAACCGTCAGTCTCAGAAGGCATTCCAGAAGTGAGGGGACCAATGTGGTTCTTTCCAGAACCTTTGCACTTCTGTTTTTGCCCTGTCTCTGGTTGGTGTCTATCGGCGTGCCTCACTATGTACAATGTACTCTTGCTTCTCAGGAAGAAGGACTATATATCCTGTCAGCGTCTTTGTGATCTTCCTTTGGCGGGGTCACTCCTCTCCCTTGCGAAAGGGAACTTTGAGGAAAACCATCCTGGATTTTCAAGGTCCATGGGACACTCCATTGACATAATAAACCTATCTTTGTCTCCCCACTACGTTGTCTGGTCGTGATTCATTCCTTTCCCCCAACGTCCGGGCATGCTTGCCCATCCTCAGAGCCTGGCGATGCTTTGTGGCCCGGGGATGGACTGTGGAAGCCATCGGCATGCCCACGTGTAGCTGAGAGCTTCTGGCACAGAGAAACCCAAGAGGCTGCACCAACACTTCCTAGCAGTCTTCCCACTCCGCCTGCATGGATGGTGCCTTCTGTGCAAGCAATCTTCCAAGGGATGTAGGTGGAGCGCAAGTGGAAGTCGTTCCCCACTCATTGTACCTGACCCCACTCTTCTCAGCGGAGGCCAAATTCACACGTAGGGAACATCATGGAGGGCAGGCAATGAATCACCGTCCCCCCACCTTGCTTTTTGCTCCTGTCCTTCCTCCTTTTCTCTCTTTCCCTCTCTTCAGATCTCAGCCTATCGTTCCTTCTCCCTCTATCTCATTTTCTTTCACACATGGACACCTACAGATGTCCACACAGTCTCACGATCATGCTTATGCTTCTGAGAGTATGGGTACAGAACCTCTGGGGGAAAGGATGTGGTCAAAAACTTTTGTAGACTAAGGTGGGCATCGCCGGGTTATTTCCTCAGTTTTTTCTTCTGTCCCTACCTCTTTCCCATGTGCCCTTGGAAATGAGAGGTTGTGGATTTGGTTTCTTGAGTCCACCCCTAAATCCATGGCCAACACGTATGGGTTCCAAGTTGCAAGGAACCAAAGTAGTCTGACCTTGGTCACTTCCACCCAACTCGATCTCTGTCAGTATCCACATGCTCTTTTGCACTGATATATCTGTAGCCCCATGTTGCTACTTGCCTAGTTCCACAGTTGGGTCGCTGATATGTCTCTGTGGATGGAGCTTGTGTTGGAAACCCTCCATATCTAACCAGTCCTAGTGGTTTGTTCTTCAGTTGGCTCTATGGACACATCTACCTTTGCTTTTGTAGACTGGGTGGAAGGTAGTGTCCCTCCCTCCCCGAACAGAGTGGGTTAGGATATCTGGAGAGTGCCTAGCCAAAGTGTCCTCGGGACAGACGGGGTTTGGGCTGTGTCTAGAGAAGATACGTGTCGGAATGGCTCTCTTGTCGTATTGGGAGGACCTCGGTCTCCTCTGATCGTGTTGGCAAGGTCTATGGACTCTTGTGGCTGGCCCCTCTGCACACATGATGTGGAGGGAAGAACGGGGCTGCAGCCACATTGGGGTCCAAAGCCAGCCACAACAGATGCTCAAGTATGGACATGAGCCCTGGAGCCTGTCCTCTCCATGCGTGGCCAGTGCCATGCACATCAGTGAGGTCTCAAGCCTCTGGCTGATGTGCAACATGCAGCACCACTCTGGAAAATAGCTTGGCAGTGGCGATAGATGTCCATTGGAAGCTGGAGGAAGTCGGCCCGTTAGGGGGTTGTTACTCGTGGCCTTGGAGGCCGAGTCCTCAGGGCTGCTGATCTGTCAGGGCCTCTTCCTCCAGCTGTGCCAACCCTGGGATCCCTCAAAGAGAACGTCTCGCCCTCCGACAGAGATCACCCAAGCGGATTCGAGGTGCCAAAAACAGGATCCACGTGTCTGCCGGACATGGTCTCGGGGTTTCAACACTGCTCCTCGTCTTCTTGAGGGTCAGCTTCAGGAAGTGCCGGGAGACCACTTGCAACGTCAGGACAGCAATGTCTGGAAAAGCCACAGAGAGCTGCGCCAATGATCCGCTGCCTTTGATAGGCTCCAGTCAGGACTCCGCCCTTGACTAGTGTGGAGGGTTTGTGCATTCCTAAAACCTCTGTGCTCAGAAAACAGCGCCCAGGAAGTTCTAGGGCACCCTCTGTGGACGCCCCCTGCCACCTGTCTCCTCGTTTTGCAAGCCACCCCGGGGACAAGCCTAGCCACGACAGCCACCAACACCCTGGCCGGGGAGATACCCTCGAGCTTCCAGAAGATGCGATTCCTCTCTTTCTGCAGATGCCGTTTCTTGACCGAAAGCCACTGGTTCCCCCGGGAAGGAAGCACAAGCACACGCTCTGACCCGCACACAACCGTACCATTAGGAAATGCTCTGGGACTGCCGTCAGTCCTGCAAAAATGACTCCCTTCGCCGCCTCTTTCTACTGGGTTCTACTTGTCTCCGTGTGGTTCACCTCATGGAATTGCAGAGCCGAGTGAGCCAAAAGGCAAAGGGTGCGTCATTTGGTTCTCTGTGTCCCATTTCCTTTTGGGCCGCTGGTTGGCTGTCGGGTTGCTTGGTAGTTGCCTGGCCGATTCGATAACTGGCCGTCTCTGGGAATCCACTGAAGCGGTCGACTGATGGCACATTCCATCTCATCTTCCTTTTAACCACAGATGGGACCACCACAATGTAAGCGGAGTTAGGTATATTGTATACACACACACACTCACCCACACACACACCCACACACACACACATGCACACACACACCAACACACACCAGCTTCAGAGGAGAGGCAACTTGGCCCTTCCGGTTTCCATTCTGCTTTGAATTGATCTGAATTTCTCTATCTGCCACTCAGGTTCCTGCAGCTGGCTTCTCCTCCTAGGTAATTATTAAGTAGGGCTCTCCATGGAGAGCTCAAGTCTCTCTGGCTACGCCCTGCCAATAGCAGGGAAGAATAGGAACACCAGGTGTAGCCTGTGGAAACGCAAAGTGATGGAGTCATCATAGCACAGACTATTTCTCTCTGGCACAACTAGGGAGGACTGAATCCGTCTCAGACGCCGGAGAGCGTTGATTCCCTTAGACCAGGACATGGTAGCATCTCCACTGGACTCAATCACTGCACGTTCACACGTCCCATGCCTTTCCTGCAAAAGTGGGGCACCCTTGTCCCCACAGGCAGCTAAGGCTGTGGACCAATCCATTCCACATCCATGGCGATGGCTGGCTCGAAATCTTTCTCTTACATGCCTCCTATCGCAGCTGTCTGATTTCAGTGTCCTGGATGGATCCAAAGGGAAGTGTTGCTTCCAGAGCTGCCTGGGACCTGCCTGGGTGTCTTTGGAAACGGAATCCCCTTTTGCGGAGGGCACAGAGACACCAAGCCAGGTGGGTGACCAATCCCAATTGGCCGGGGAAGGTGAAGATACCAGGGCAATGAACATATAATGTTTTGATTCAAGTAATACAAAAATCAGCAAACATAAAAACAAAGGGGAGAAAAGGAAAGCTGTCCAATGAAACATGACCGACGTACCGATAAAGACACAGTACACGTAAGCAGTGGAAAGAAAGATCGAAAGCCATGTGATGCAATAGAAGGGAACTTAATTACGAGGCTGGTCTTGGGTTGCCAAAGGGGACTCGTGTCCCCCACACACATGTCACAATCTGAAACAAGGGTGGAAATGCCTTCACCGGGTCCAGTCCTAGACACAGTCCCAGATGGGCTGCATTATCGACGGACCAAGACTGAGGCAAAGAGAAAGCTATGAAAAGCTTTATACTATGCAGAGCATTAGAAGTCAGACCGACCGGCCAGGGGAACGAGACAGAGACGAAGTGAACGTTATGCAATGCTTTATTCAATGCTCAGGATCGGAAGTCAGACTGACCGGCGAGGGCCGCCTCCGAAGGGGACGACCCCGCCCCGATCTATCAGGCTGGATTTATAGAGAATAACCGCAGACCTCAAGGCTCTTGGCTTCTGTGGTTAGGGCGTTTACTGCCAGAACCGATTCCAGGAACTGATCGCAGGAACCATTGTGGCATTGATTCCCGGAATGAAATCCGTGGATGAAAATAACAGTATGGCTACCTAGGCAATTTGGAGTCGCTCTGGCTAAGCAGGCCCTATTAGTTAAACAGGGTTGAACATTAAATCGGCCCTAACATTCCCCAGAGTCTCAACCGCACTGGTCGATGTCAGGGCTGTCATCCTGGAGACAAGCTGGCGGGAGTGGGAGAGGCACATTCCATGCAGAGGAGGGTGGGGCGGGCACATCTACCTGCCCAGGTGCAGCTCTCGGCTCAGGTGGTCCTGAAGTCCTGCTGAACACCTCTTCTCCCAAAGTTCGGAACCACTGAAGGCAGGGCTTCACTTCGACAGCAGCTGTCCAAGTGATTGGGGGTGGGCCATCCTAGGCTTTGATCAGTCGCACGCTCCCAGGTCCTGCCCAGTCGAGCGGCCAGTACTCTGGGACCCGAGGTACTGCAGCGGCATGGCTCCCACCAGCAAATCAAGGAGTAAGTTCCCCTCAGAGGCCCTGCTCCCCGCTTGTTTTCCCCAAAGTCCCCTGTTACTTTCCGGGCTTCAGGACATTAAGAGGGGCACATGGTGGAAGGTCCTGATGCACAGAGGATTGGGGGAAGGGGATTGAGTGAGGCTTGCCCATGGCCACCGTCAGAAGCAAAACTGAAGTCGGTGGCCAGGAGTCCAAACTAGAGTCCCGCTTGGGAAAATAGGCAAGCTAGATCTCAGGGGGTAGAGTATGGGTCGAGTTTCGGCACCTCGTTCAGGTGGAAGTGACAAAAATGGAACTTTCACCTCCAACGCGGCAGCACTTGGCGGGATGTACTGTCGGATTTTTCCTGGCTGTTTCTTAGGAGCAGTGGGGTCCTCTTTGCTCCTCCTCAGGTGCTTTCCTCCCTCACTCCCCCCGCGGGTCTCCTCATTCATTGGCATGCCATCACATGGCTCAGGACTGGTAGGTATCTCCCTAGTCCCTGGACTATCACCCGTTCCCACGGGCAGAGGGCAGGGTGCCAGGGCCCCTATCGAGCAGGCTCCCCAGTGAATTCGTGTGTGGATAAGGGACAATAATCTCCGGCCTGGGAATGGGTGGACAGGGCAGAAAGGGAAGAGCTGAGGCGGCACAGCCACTTCACATGGATAGGCAAGCCTTCCTACTCCAGTGGCCATTTTCCCTGCAACAGGCACACTCCCACCAGGATCCCGACGGAGGCGGCTTCTTTTGAGGCCATGGCAGAAAGAGGCTCTGCAGGCCTTGTTCCAGCAGAACCGGTACCCTGGCATCACCACCAGAGAACGACTGGCCCAAGAGCTAGACATTCCCGAGTCCAGGATCCAGGTAGGCTTGAGCTTCTCTTTCAATCTCCCTGGGGCACAAGTTGAGGACACAAGGTGGCTGAAGCCAGTGTATGTCAATCTCCATATCCAGCTGGGAGCTCAGTTGCTTTGGGTTCTCTTTGGGCATTCCCGGGGACCTTATGCCCTTTGACGATATTGCAAGTCATTCGGTCTAAGAACACAGGGACCACTGGTTGGCATGTCCCGGGCACACCAACGGGTCAACACATCCAGGCCGACTTCCCTTAGAAATCATTTGCCCAGACTATCGTGTGGCCCACACAAAACTCTCTGAGACTTTAGGTATGAGGGACACATAGGAATGGAAGATACGGAGGCAGCCAGATGATAGACATAGAGATAGAGGCAGATGATGTACATTCAGATACAGATAGAGATAGATCCAGTTCACCAGTGCTGCCTGAACGTCAGTTCCTCTTTTGCCACTTAGGTTTGGTACAGGAATGAGCGCACGAGACAGCTCAGGCGGAGCCGATTGGCACCTGCAAACTCCCAAGTGGAAGGGCCATCGTGTAGACAGGAACAGCCTGCAGCTTGGACTCCAGATGAGTCCCTAGCCTACCAAACGGGTCTCTTCTGGAGCTTCTCCTTCACGCAGGAACGGGTCTGCGTGGGCTTGTCAAGGGTTTGGCAAGAGGGCTTCGGAAATGAACACACGTTACCTTGTTGGGTTCCCAGCGATGGACACTCTGTTTATACCGACTCTTGGGCGAGTGCATTCTTTCTGGACAGAAAGGCTTTGAGTATTCTCGTCCTAAAAGTGCCAGGAAGGACAGAGTCCTTTTCTTGGGTCACCTCAGGCTTGAGAGGCAAGTGCTGGCTTGTGTGGGTGGCTCCATGCTGAACTCATGGACTCAGGGAAGGTGAAGATATTAGGAAAATGTAAAAGCAGAAGCAAACACACACACACACACACACACACACACTCCCATTCACACACACACCCACACTTTCACACACACACAGGCACACGGACACTAACTTCCCTTTCCACACTGATGTGCCTTGGCTCCCAACCCTTCTTTCTACCTCTTTTCTCTTTTCAGAACGTTTCCCAAAGGAGGGCAGGAGAAAACGGACCGCCATTTCTCCATGCCAAACCAGTCTCCTCCTTCAAGCCTTTGAGACGAACCCATTTTCCTGCATTTCCACCAGAGAACACCTGGCCAGACTCACAGGACTCCCGGAATCCCGCATTCAGGTACGTTTGCGGAGGGTGTCTGTGAACTGCTGAATGTGCAGGGGAGAGTGGCCCCTGAGACATTCCTAGAGAAACGTGGGCTCGTTGGGGTTATCCACGTGTCCCAGTGCGTGGGCAGTAGGGGGAGAGCATGGACCTTGCAAGGGATGGACTGCACATAAGCAGAATGTGTCAGCCGAAATGGGGATAGTAGGGGAGAACATGAAGGTGAGGTGGCAGTGCCCGTGTGTGCAGAAATGGTGCGTGGACATGAGTGGGGAAACGGAAATGTTGCCACCTCTCTTTAGGTCATGCAAAGTGTCAGGGCTTCAAAGGCTTGGGGGCGCTCTCCATGTGGCCCCCAGCATTTCCTGAGTGTGTGTGGGCTTGCCTACCTGTGAGTAGACACGTGGTCTTCAGTGTCCTGGGACTCAGCACCCCCCCCATGGCGGGAATGGATCCTGCTCACAAGCCACACCTTTTCTGGATAACCTAATCATCTAGGATTATCGGCCCTCGGATTCTTGGCCTGGTGGGGGAGAAGTCCCAGGGGAGGCCCAGTGGAGCAGGCTTGGTCTCCCTGAGCTCCAGAGAGACTGGTTTCTAGTTAAGTACATGTGAAACAGCTTTATGGTCCATGGAAGTAGACTCTCCGCAAGGCACTCCTTTGGGGCCAGAGTCCGTGAGCCTGCTTTAAGGAGGCATGTATGGGCCTGGAGCCTGACAAGTCTTGTCACTGTAAAGAGGGGAGGCTCAGCGTGCTCGCTCCTGAGAACCCCCATCTCCTCCAGCCAGCGGAGGAGACAGAGAGGCAAGTCAGACGCGGGTGTGGTTGATTTGGACTCCTGGCGGTCCATGATTTCCCCTGGGGGCCCAAGACCTGTGCCTGTAGACGGAGTGTGTCGAAGTGAGGCCAGTTCAGCACTTGGGCTGAAGGCCTCCAAGGCAGAGGAGGTGGTTTGCCCTTGGGGTCACACGAATCGGACACTGGGGGTCAAATGCTGAGGGACACTTGGAGGACTTGGAGTAGGCTGGGCAAGGAGGGCAGGTGGTCATCGAAGTCTTGGTCCCAAGACTCAAGGAATGGCTGGTCAGGAAGCTGCAATGGGCAAACAAAGAGAGCGCTACGCAGGGACCAGGCAGAGCACTACAGAGGGGAGTTAAGCAAAGCAGAGCATAGCAGAACTGAGCGGCTGCCATTGCATCCAGTCAAGTGGGAATCCCGTCCAGACCAGGTGTCCACAGTTGCCTGGGACTTGCCCCTACTTCACAAGGACCAGGTGAAAGGAGTGAACCGAGCTGCCCTGAGATTCAGAGCAACAGACCTGGCCTTCTCCCGGAGAGATCCCACACAGGGGAAGGGGCAAGCCAAAGTGGTATCTGTCACTTCTGATTCTCATGTCCGCAACCCCTCTTCTCTGTCCCAGGTCTGGTTCCAGAACAGAAGAGCTCGGCACCCAGGGCAGATCAGAAGTGGCCCTGCGAATGACCGGGCGGCAAACCAGAAAGCCAGTCCTCACCTGACCATTCCAGGGGACCCAGGCCCCCAGCCCGTTGTCCTCGGATGCTCTCAGCTTCTGGCTCCTTCCAATCCTCTGGGAAGCATGCAGGCTTGGGGCAGCGACCCTTCCTGTCCTCTCCATGGGCTTTGACCCCTGGTTTCTTGTGGGGGCCCTGTGAGCCAGGCCGTGGGGGCCACTATGGCCCCGCATACCCAAGCCTGGCAGGGAGGAAGCAACTCTCCCACTCCTCAAGCCATGAGAAACCATTCCATGATGGGACGGACTCAGGGAGTGTGCCTCTCAGCTCGCCACACCCGTCTTTGACCCCTGACGCAAGGGGAATGCCAGCGGTTACAGGAGCAACCTGGCTTGGCACCCGTGCCCTTCCACGGCTATCCCCTGCCTCCAGATGACAATCCTTGCCAACCAGTGCAGGAGGCAGGGCCCATGGGTAGTCACTATGCCCCGCAGTGGTTGGTGGATCGGTCCCGACTTCTCGTGAGCACAGGACAGGCTCCGGATGCAGCAGCTGGGCAGCCTGCACACGCTGAGATCCCTGGCTGGCGGTGGCAGGCACCCCCTGCTGCTGGGCTCCCTAGTGCACTGGACCCACAGCTCCCACCTTCTGCAGAAGCCTCACGTTTCTTAGAGGAGCTTCTATCAGCCACAGAGAGGGAGGAAGAAACACAGCCTTTTCCAAGTGGGCATCTGTGGCAAGGGGAGGCTCCGGGACCCTTGGAAGCACCCCTCAGTGAGGAGGAGATTTCGTCCCTGCTCTCCATGCTGCACGATTCCACGTGGCCTCACGCCTAGGACCAGGGAGGCCTCGGCTTCCCCACTCCCCATTCATTCAGACTTCCTTTTCTGAGAGGCAGTCCATTACAGGACAGCAAGGACGAGGAACAGGAAGCAAGGTCCATGCTCCAGAGGAAGACCGAGGCCCAAAGGAGCAAATGCCTCTTGGAAGGACAGAAGGGTGTTCCTCCCAGACCCGTGAACGGAGCTCCATGGCATTCCCGATCGTCATCAATCGACCCAAGGCACCTGAAGGCATTAAGGACCCTGGGCTCTTTATACACTCCCCGACACCTGAGTGACCACTGGCAGGACACACACCGGCCATCCTCCCTGCCATCACCCTAGACTCTGGCGCCAGGAAACCCTGGCCCTGGCAGCGAACCCAAGCAAGGAAGAGAAGTTAGAGGACACCTCCCCCATGCCTTTGCCTCCTGATGAAGTGGAACATCCAATCTGCAGAAGCTGACCGTGTAGACCAACACAGCGTGCTACATATCTCCCCTGAGGGGGCCCAGGGAGGCCAAGGCATCCGGGCTGGGAGGGCTCGGAACCGGCCAAACGGGAAACAACCGCAGGCCCCCATGGCCCAGAGATCCTCTCCCAGCCAAAGTCCAGAATGCCCTGTGGACTTTGCCTGGTTTATTGCCCTGGAGCCTTTCCAGGGGACACAGCATGACAGTTCCGAGGGCAACCGTCAGTCTCAGAAGGCATTCCAGAAGTGAGGGGACCAATGTGGTTCTTTCCAGAACCTTTGCACTTCTGTTTTTTCCCTGTCTCTGCTTGGTGTCTATCGGCGTGCCTCACTATGTACAATGTACTCTCGCTTCTCAGGAAGAAGGACGATATTCCCTGTCAGCGTCTTTGTGATCTTCCTTTGGCGGGGTCACTCCTCTCCCTTGCGAAAGGGAACTTTGAGAAAACCATCCTCGATTTTCAAGGTCCATGGGACACTCCATTGACATAATAAACCTGTCTTTGTCTCCCCACTACGGTGTCTGGTCGTGATTCATTCCTTTCCCCGACCGTCCGGGCATGCTTGCCCATCCTCAGAGCCTGGCGATGCTTTGTGGCCCGGGGATGGACTGTGGAAGCCATCGGTATGCCCACGTGTAGCTGAGAGCTTCTGGCACAGAGAAATCCAAGAGGCTCCACCAACACTTCCTAGCAGTCTTCCCACTCCGCCTGCATGGATGGTGCCTTCTGTGCAAGCAATCTTCCAAGGGATGTAGGTGGAGCGCAAGTGGAAGTCGTTCCCCACTCATTGTACCTGACCCCACTCTTCTCAGCGGAGGCCAAATTCACACGTAGGGAACATCATGGAGGGCAGGCAATGAATCACCGCCCCCCCACCTTGCATTTTGCCCCTGTCCTTCCTCCTTTTCTCACTTTCCCTTTCTTCAGATCTCAGCCTATCGTTCCCTCTCCCTCTATCTCATTTTCTTTCACACATGGACACCTACAGATGTCCACACAGTCTCACGATAATGCTTATGCTTCTGAGAGTATGGCTACAGAACCTCTGGTGGAAAGGATGTGGTCAAAACCTTTTGTAGACTAAGGTGGGCATCGCCGGGTTACTTCCTCAGTTTTTTCTTCTGTCCCTACCTCTTTCCCATGTGCCCTGGGAATTGAGAGGTTGTGGATTTGGTTTCTTGAGTCCACCTCTAAATCCATGGCCTACACGTATGGGTTCCAAGTTGCAAGGAACCAAAGTAGTCTGACCTTGGTCACTTCCACCCAACTCGATCTCTCTCAGTATCCACATGCTCTTTTGAACTGATATATCTGTAGCCCCATGTTGCTACTTTCCTAGTTCCACAGGTGTGTCGCTGATATGTCTCTGTGGATGGATCTTGTGTTGGAAACCCTCCATATCTAACCAGCCCTAGTGGTTTGTTCTTCAGTTGGCTCTATGGACACATCTACCTTTGCTTTTGTAGACTGGGTGGAAGGTATTGTCCCTCCCTCCCAGAACAGAGTGGGTAACGATATCTGGAGAGTGCCTAGCCAATGTGTCCTCGGGATAGATGGGGTTTGGGCTGTGTCTAGAGAAGCTACGTGACGGAATGGCTCTCTTGACGTGTTGGCAGGACCTCGGTCTCCTCTGAACTTGTTTGCAAGGTCTATGGACTCTTGGGGCTGGCCCGTCTGCACACATGATGTGGAGGGAAGAACGGCGCTGCAGCCACACTGGGGTCCAAAGCCAGCCACAACAGATGCTCAAGTACGGACATGAGCCCTGGAGCCTGTCTTCTCCATGCGTGGCCAGTGCCATGCGCATCAGTGAGGTCTCAAGCCTCTGGCAGATGTGCAACATGCAGCACCACTCTGGAAAATAGCTTGGCAGAGGAGATAGATGTCCATTGGAAGCTGGAGGAAGTCTGCCCGTTAGCGGGTTGTTACTCGTGGCCTTGGAGGCCAAGTCCCCAGGGCCTCTGATCTGTCAGGGCCTCTTCCTCCAGCTGTGCCAACCCTGGGATCCCTCAAAGTGAATGTCTCGCCCTCCGACAGAGATCACCCAAGCGGATTCGAGGTGCCAAAAACAGGATCCACGTGTCTGCCGGACATGGTCTCGGGGTTTCAACACTGCTCCTCGTCTTCATGAGGGTCAGCTTCAGAAAGTGCCGGGAGACCACTTGCAACGTCAGGACAGAAATGTCTGGAAAAGCCACAAAGAGCTGCGCCGATGATCCGCTGCCTTCGATAGGCTCCAGTCAGGACTCCGCCCTTGACTAGTGTGGGGGGTTTGTGCATTCCTCAAACCTCTGTGCTCAGAAATCAGCGCCCAGGAAGTTCTACGACACCCTCTGTGGAGGCCCCCTGCCCACCTGTCTCCTCGTGCTGCAAGCCACTTCAGGGACAAGCCTAGCCACGACAGCCACCAACTCCCTGGCCAGGGAGATACCCTCGAGCTTCCAGAAGATGCGATTCCTCTCTTTCTGCAGATGCCGTTTCTTGACCGAAAGCCACTGGTTCCCCCGGGAAGGAAGCACAAGCACACGCTCTGACCCGCACACAACCCTACCATTAGGAAATGCTCTGGGACTGCCGTCAGTCCTGCAAAAATGACTCCCTTCGCCGCCTCTTTCTACTGGGTTCTACTTGTCTCCGTGGGGTTCACCTCATGGAATTGCAGAGCCGAGTGAGCAAAAAGGCAAAGGGTGCGTCATTTGGTTCTCTGTGTCCCATTTCCTTTTGGGCCGCTGGTTGGCTGTCGGGTTGCTTGGTAGTTGCCCGGCCGATTCGATAACTGGCCGTCTCTGGGAATCCACTGAAGCGGTCGACTGATGGCACATTCCATCTCATCTTCCTTTTAACCACTGATGGGACCACCACAATGTAAGCGGAGTTAGGTATATTGTATACACACACACACTCACCCACACACACACCCACACACACACACATGCACACACACACCAACACACACCAGCTTCAGAGGAGAGGCAACTTGGCCCTTCCGGTTTCCATTCTGCTTTGAATTGATCTGAATTTCTCCATCTGCTTCTCAGGTTCTTGCAGCTGGCTTCTCCTCCTAGGTCATTATTATGTAGGGCTCTCCATGGAGAGCTCAAGTCTCTCTGGATACGCCCTGCCAAGAGCAGGGAAGAATAGGAACACCAGGTGTAGCCCGTGGAAACGCAAAGTGATGGAGTCATCATAGCACAGACTATTTCTCTCTGGCAAAACTAGGGAGGCCTGAATCCGTCTCAGACGCCGGGGAGCGTTGATTCCCTTAGACCAGGATATGGTAGCATCTCCACTGGACTCAATCACTGCACGTTCACACGTCCCATGCCTTTCCTCCGAACGTGGGGCACCCTTGTCCCCACAGGCAGCTAAGGCTGTGGACCAATCCATTCCACATCCATGGCGATGGCTGGCTTGAAATCTTTCTCTTACATGCCTCCAATCTCAGCTGTCTGATCTCAGTGTCCTGGATGGATCCAAAGGGAAGTGTTGCTTCCAGAGCTGCCTGGGACCTGCCTGGGTGTCTTTGGAAACGGAATCCCCAATTGCGGAGGGTACAGAGACACCAAGCCAGGTTGGTGACCAATCCCAATTGGCCGGGGAAGGTGAAGATACCAGGGCAATGAACATATAATGTTTTTATTCAAGTAATACAAAAATCAGCAAACATAAAAACAAAGGTGAGAAAAGGAAAGCTGTCCAATGAAAGATGACCGACAACCGATAAAGACACAGTACACGTAAGCAGTGGAAAGAAAGATCGAAAGCCATGTGATGCAATAGAAGGGAACTTAATTACGAGGCTGGTCTTGGGTTGCCAAAGGGGACTCGCGTCCCACACACACATGTCACAATCTGAAACAAGGGTGGAAAGGCCTTCACCGGGTCCAGTCCTAGACACAGTCCCAGATGGGCTGCATTATCGACAGACCAAGACTGAGGCAAAGAGAAAGCTATGAAAAGCTTTATACTATGCAGAGCATTAGAAGTCAGACCGACCGGCCAGGGGAACGAGACAGAGATGAAGTGTACGTTATGCAATGCTTTATTCAATGCTCAGCATCGGAAGTCAGACTGACCGGCGAGGGCCGCCTCCGAAGAGGACGACCCCGCCCCGATCTAACAGGCTGGATTTATAGAGCATAACCGCAGACCTCAAGGCTCTTGGCTTCTGTGGTTAGGGCGTTTACTGCCAGAACCGATTCCAGGAACTGATCGCAGGAACCATTGGGGCATTGATTCCCGGAATGAAGTCCGTGGATGAAAATAACAGTATGGCTACCTAGGCAATTTGGAGTCGCTCTGGCTAAGCAGGCCCTAATAGTTAAACTGGTTTGAATATTAAATCGGCCCTAACAGTCCCCAGAGTCTCAACCGCACTGGTCGATGTCAGGGCTGTCATCCTGGAGACAAGCTGGCGGGAGTGGGAGAGGCACATTCCATGCAGAGGAGGGTGGGGCGGGCACATCCACCTGCCCAGGTGCAGCTCTCGGCTCAGGTGGTCCTGAAGTCCTGCTGAACACCTCTTCTCCCAAAGTTCGGAACCACTGAAGGCAGGGCTTCACTTCGACAGCAGCTGTCCAAGTGATTGGGGGTGGGCCATCCTAGGCTTTGATCAGTCGCACGCTCCCAGGTCCTGCCCAGTCGAGCGGCCAGTGCTCTGGGACCCGAGGTACTGCAGCGGCATGGCTCCCACCAGCAAATCAAGGAGTAAGTTCCCCTCAGAGGCCCTGCTCCCCGCTTGTTTTCCCCAAAGTCCCCTGTTTTTTTCCGGGCATCAGGACATAAAGAGGGGCACATGCTGGAAGGTTCTGATCCACAGAGGATTGGGGGAAGGGGATCGAGAGAGGCTTGCCCATGGCCGCCGTCAGAATCAAAACTGAAATGGGTGGCCAGGAGTCCCAACTAGAGTCCCGTTTGGGAAAATAGGCAAGCTAGATCTCAGGGGGTAGAGTATGGGTCGAGTTTCGGCACCTCGTTCAGGTGGAAGTGACAAAAATGGAACTTTCACCTCCAACGCGGCAGCACTCGGCGGGATGTACTGTCGGATTTTTCCTGGCTGTTTCTTAGGAGCAGTGGGGTCCTCTTTGCTCCTCCTCAGGTGCTTTCCTCCGGCACTCCCCCCGCGGGTCTCCTCATTCATTGGCATGCCATCACATGGCTCAGGACTGGTTGGTATCTCCCTAGTCCCTGGACTATCACCCGTTCCCACGGGCAGAGGGCAGGGTGCCAGTGCCCCTATCGAACAGGCTCTCCAGTGAATTCGAGTGCGGATAAGGGACAATAATCTCCGGCCTGGGAATGGGTGGACAGGGCAGAAAGGGAAGAGCTGAGGCGGCACAGCCACTTCGCATGGATAGGCAAGCCTTCCTACTCCAGTGGCCATTTTCCCTGCAACAGGCACACTCCCACCAGGATCCTGATGGAGGTGGCTACTTTTGAGGCCATGGCAGAAAGAGGCTCTGCAGGCCTTGTTCCAGCAGAACCGGTACCCTGGCATCACCACCAGAGAACGACTGGCCCAAGAGCTAGACATTCCCGAGTCCAGGATCCAGGTAGGCTTGAGCTTCTCTTTCATTCTCCCTGGGGCACAAGTTGTGGACACTAGGTGGCTGAAGCCAGTGCATGTCAATCTCCATATCCAGCTGGGAGCTCAGTTGCTTTGGGTTCTCTTTGGGCATTCCCGGGGACCCCATGCCATTTGACAACATTGCAAGTCATTCGGTCTAAGAACATGGGGACCACTGGTTGGCATGGCCAGGGCACACCAACAGGTCAACACATCCAGGCCGACTTCCCTTAGAAATCATTTGCCCAGACTTATCGTGTGGCCCACACAAAACTCTCTGAGACTTTAGGTATGAGGGACACAAAGGAATGGAAGATACGGAGGCAGCCAGATGATAGACATAGAGATAGAGGCAGATATGTACATTCAGATACAGATAGAGATAGATCCAGTTCACCAGTGCTGCCTGAACGTCAGTTCCTCTTTTGCCACTTAGGTTTGGTTCCAGAATGAGCGCACGAGACAGCTCAGGCGGAGCCGATTGGCACCTGCAAACTCCCAAGTGGAAGGGCCATCGTGTGGACAGGAACAGCCTGCAGCTTGGATCCAGGTGAGTCCCCAGCCTACCAAACGGGTCTCTTCTGGAGCTTCTCCTTCACGCAGGAACGGGTCTGCGTGGGCTTGTCAAGAGTTTGGCAAGAGGGCTTTGGAAAGGAACCCACGTTACCTTGTTGGGTTCCCAGAGATGGACACTCTGTTTATACCGACTCTTGGGCGAGTGCATTCTTTCTGGACAGAAAGGCTTTGAGTATTCTCGTCCTAAAAGTGCCAGGAAGGACAGTGTCCTTTTCTTGGGTCACCTCAGGCTTGAGAGGCAAGTGCTGGCTTGTGTGGGTGGCTCCATGCTGACCTCATGGACTCAGGGAAGGTGAAGATATTAGGAAAATGTAAAAGCAGAAGGAAACACACACTCACACACACACACACACACTCCCATTCACACACACACCCACACTTTCACACAACACAGGCACACACGGACACCAACTTCCCTTTCCACACCGATGTGCCTTGGCTCCCAACCCTTCTTTCTACCTCTTTTCTCTTTTCAGAACGTTTCCCAAAGGAGGGCAGGAGAAAACGGACCGCCATTTCTCCATGCCAAACCAGTCTCCTCCTTCAAGACTTTGAGACAAACCCATTTCCCTGCATTTCCACCAGAGAACACCTGGCCAGACTCACAGGACTCCCGGAATCCCGCATTCAGGTACATTTGCGGAGGGTGTCTGTGAACTGCTGAATGTGCAGGGGAGAGTGGCCCCTGAGACATTCCTAGAGAAACGTGGGCTCGTTGGGTTTATCAACGTGTCCCAGTGCGTGGGCAGTAGGGGGAGAGCATGGACCTTGCAAGGAATGGACTGCACATAAGCAGAATGTGTTAGCCGAAATGGGGATAGTAGGGGAGAACATGAAGGTGAGGTGGAAGTGCCCGTGTGTGTAGAAATGGTGCGTGGACATGAGTGGGGAAACGGAAAACTTGCCACCTCTCTTTAGGTCATGCAAAGTGTCAGTGCTTCAAAGGCTTGGGGGTGCTCTCCATGTGGCCCCCAGCATTTCCTGAGTGTGTGTGGGCTTACCTACCTGTGAGTGGACACGTGGTCTTCAGTGTCCTGGGACTCAGCACCCCCCCCCATGGCGGGAATGGATCCTGCTCACAAGCCACACCTTTTCTGGATAACCTAATCATCTAGGATTATCGGCCCTCGGATTTTGGCCTGGTGGGGGAGAGGTCCCAGGGGAGGCCCAGTTGAGCAGGCTTGGTCTCCCTGAGCTCCAGAGAGACTGGTTTCTATTTAAGTACATGTGAAACAGCTTTATGGTCAATGGAAGTAGACTCTCCGCAAGGCACTCCTTTGGGGCCAGAGCCCGTGAGCCTGCTTTAAGGAGGCATGTATGGGCCTGGAGCCTGACAAGTCTTGTCATTGTAAAGAGGGGAGGCTCAGCGTGCTCGCTCCTGAGAACCCCCATCTCCTCCAGCCAGCGGAGGAGACGGAGAGGCAAGTCAAACGCGGGTGTGGTTGATTTGGACTCCTGGCGGTCCATGACTTCCCCTGGGGGCCCAAGACCTGTGCCTGTAGACGGAGTGTGAGTGTCGATGTGAGGCCCGTTCAGCACTTGGGCTGAAGGCCTCCAAGGCAGAGTATGTGGTTTGCCCTTGGGGTCACACGAATCGGACACTGGGGTTCAAATGCTGAGGGACGCTTGGAGGACTTGGAGTAGGCTGGGCAAGGAGGGCAGGTGGTCATCGAAGTCTTGGTCCCAAGACTCAAGGAATGGCTGGTCAGGAAGCTGCAATGGGCAAACAAAGAGAGCGCTAGGCAGGGACCAGGCAGAGCACTACAGAGGGGAGTTAAGCAAAGCAGAGCATAGCAGAACTGAGCGGCTGCCATTGCATCCAGTCAAGTGGGAATCCGGTTCAGACCAGGTTTCCACAGTTGCCTGGGTCTTGCCCCTACTTCACAAGGACCAGGTGAAAGGAGTGAACCGAGCTGCCCTGAGATTCAGAGCAACAGACCTGGCCTTCTCCCGGAGAGATCCCACACAGGGGAAGGGGCAAGCCAAAGTGGTATCTGTCACTTCTGATTCTCATGTCCGCAACCCCTCTTCTCTGTCCTAGGTCTGGTTCCAGAACAGAAGAGCTCGGCACCCAAGGCAGAGCCGAAGTGGCCCTGCGAATGACCGGGCAGCAAACCAGGAAGCCAGTCCTCACCTGACCATTCCAGGGGACCCAGGCCCCCAGCCCGGTGTCCTCGGATGCTCTCAGCTTCTGGCTCCTTCCAA
Organism: Mustela nivalis; assembly: GCF_964662115.1. Lineage (NCBI taxonomy): Eukaryota > Metazoa > Chordata > Mammalia > Carnivora > Mustelidae > Mustela > Mustela nivalis. The sequence goes on along the minus strand of NW_028135719.1, from coordinate 2,793 downwards.
TCCTCTGGGAAGCATGCAGGCTTTTGGGGCAGCGACCCTTCCTGTCCTCTCCATGGGCTTTGCCCCCCTGGTTTCTTGTGGGGGCCCTGTGAGCCAGGCCGTGGGGGCCACTATGGCCCCGCATACCCAAGCCTGGCAGGGAGGAAGCAACTCTCCCACTCCTCAAGCCATGAGGAACCATTTCATGATGGGACCGACTCAGGGAGTGTGCCTTTCAGCTCGCCACACCCGTCTTTGTCCCCTGACGCAGGGGAATGCCAGCGGCAACAGGAGCACCCTGGCTTGGCACCCGTGCCCTTCCACGGCTATCCCCTGCCTCCAGATGACAATCCTTGCCAACCAGTGCAGGAGGCAGGGCCCATGGGTAGTCACAATGCCCCGCAGTGGTTGGGGGAGCGGTCCTGACTTCTGTTGAGCACAGGACAGGCTCCGGATGCAGCAGCTGGGCAGCCTGCACACGCTGAGATCCCTGGCTGGCGGTGGCAGGCACCCCCTGCTGCTGGGCTCCCTAGTGCACTGGACCCACAGCTCCCACCTTCTGCAGAAGCCTCACGTTTCTTAGAGGAGCTTCTATCAGCCACAGAGAGGGAGGAAGACACACAGCCTTTTCCGAGTGGGCATCTGTGGCAAGGGGAGGCTCCGGGACCCTTGGAAGCACCCCTCAGTGAGGAAGAGTTTTCGTCCCTGCTGGCCATGCTGCACGATTCCACGTGGCCTCACGCCTAGGACCAGGGAGGCCTCGGCTTCCCCACTCCCCATTCATTCAGACTTCATTTTCTGAGAGGCAGTCCATTACAGGACAGCCAGGACGAGGAATAGGAAGCAAGGTCCATTCTCCAGAGGAAGACCGAGGCCCAAAGGAGCAACTGCCTCTTGGAAGGACAGAAGGGTGTTCCTCCCAGCCCCGTGGATGGAGCTCCATGGCATTCCCAATCGTCATCATTGGACTCAAGGCACCTGAAGGCATTAAGGACCCTGGGCTCTTTATACACTCCCCAACACCTGACTGACCACTGGCAGGACACACACCGGCCATCCTCCCTGCCATCACCCTAGACTCTGGCGCCAGGGAAACCCTGGCCCTGGCAGCGAACCCAAGCAAGGAAGAGAAGTTAGAGGACACCTCCCCCATGCCTTTGCCTCCTGATGAAGTGGAACATCCAATCTGCAGAAGCTGACCGTGTAGAACAACACAGCGTGCTACATATCTCCCCTGAGGGGGCCCAGGGAGGCCAAGCCATCCGGGCTGGGAGGGCTCGGAACCGGCCAAATGGGAAACAACTGCAGGCCCCCATGGCCCAGAGATCCTCTCCCAGCCAAAGTCAAGAATGCCCTGTGGACTTTGCCTGGCTTATTGCCCTGGAGCCTTTCCAGGGGACACAGCATGACAGTTCCGAGGGCAACCGTCAGACTCAGAAGGCATTCCAGAAGTGAGAGGACCAATGTGGTTCTTTCCAGAACCTTTGCACTTCTTTTTTTTCCCTGTCTCTGGTTGGTGTCTATCGGCGTGCCTCACTATGTACAATGTACTCTCGCTTCTCAGGAAGAAGGACGATATTCCCTGTCAGCGTCTTTGTGATCTTCCTTTGGCGGGGTCACTCCTCTCCCTTGCAAAAGGGAACTTTGAGAAAAACCATCCTGGATTTTCAAGGTCCATGGGACACTCCATTGACATAATAAACCTATCTTTGTCTCCCCACTACGGTGTCTGGTCGTGATTCATTCCGTTCCTCGAACGTCCGGGCATGCGTGCCCATCCTCAGAGCCTGGCGATGCTTTGTGGCCCGGGGATGGACTGTGGAAGCCATCGTCATGCCCACGTGTAGCTGAGAGCTTCTGGCACAGAGAAACCCAAGAGGCTGCACCAACACTTCCTAGCAGTCTTCCCACTCCGCCTGCATGGATGGTGCCTTCTGTGCAAGCAATCTTCCAAGGGATGTAGGTGGAGCGCAAGTGGAAGTCGTTCCCCACTCATTGTACCTGACCCCACTCTTCTCAGCGGAGGCCAAATTCACACGTAGGGAACATCATGGAGGGCAGGCAATGAATCACCACCCCCTCACCTTGCTTTTTGCCCCTGTCCTTCCTCCTTTTCTCTCTTTCCCTTTCTTCAGATCTCAGCCTATCGTTCCCTCTCCCTCTATCTCATTTTCTTTCACACATGGACACCTACAGATGTCCACACAGTCTCACGATCATGTTTATGCTTCTGAGAGTATGGGTACAGAACCTCTGGGGGAAAGGATGTGGTCAAAAACTTTTGTAGACTAAGGTGGGCATCACCAGGTTATTTCCTCAGTTTTGTCTTCTGTCCCTACCTCTTTCCCATGTGCCCTGGGAAATGAGAGGTTGTGGATTTGGTTTCTTGAGTCCACCCCTAAATCCATGGCCAACACGTATGGGTTCAAAGTTGCAAGGAACCAAAGTAGTCTGACCTTGGTCACTTCCACCCAACTCGATCTCTCTCAGTATCCACATGCTCTTTTGCACTGATATATCTGTAGCCCCATGTTGCTACTTGCCTAGTTCCACAGGTGGGTCGCTGATATGTCTCTGTGGATGGATCTTGTGTTGGAAACCAACCATATCTCACCAGCCCTAGTGGTTTGTTCTTCAGTTGGCTCTATGGACACATCTACCTTTGCTTTTGTAGACTGGGTGGATGGTAGTGTCCCTCCCTCCCCGAACAGAGTGGGTTAGGATATCTGGAGAGTGCCTAGCCAAAGTGTCCTCAAGACAGACGGGGTTTGGGCTCTGTCTAGAGACGCTACGTGTTGGAATGGCTCTCTTGTC